>NW_006381440.1:0-1857 GCF_000327345.1 Myotis davidii
AAAAAATTTAAACTCTTGATACATACGTGAAGTGCTTTCCAAAAACTTTATACAAATGTAGACTCCCTTTGTCAGTGTACATGCATGATTGTCAGCATTGGATATTGTTATTGGGTTTATTTTTTATACTAAAAAAAACAACATCGTTGTTTTAGTGTGCAATTTTTGAAGCCTTCTTAATGAAGATGAACTTTTTCTTACACTTTCCTTAGCCAGATGTGATTCCTCTTCATAAGTTGTCTTTTTGTGTCCTTGATCATTTTCCTATTAAAGATGTAGTGTTTTACTTATTACTTTATATGTGCTCCTCAGAGATGAATGGTTCCTTTGAACAACCACCAGTATTGTTGGAAAACCTCCTATCTTGCATCAGCCACTGTGTAGGCATTAGAGATACTGCTGTGAACCATCAAACAAAACCCCCTGCCCTCATGGAGTTGACATCCCAGTGAAGGAATGAGACATTACACAAGATAATAAGCCAGTGATATAATACGTTAGATGGTGTTAAGTGCTAAGGGATAAAGATAAATTGGGAAGAGAGGTAAAGTGTTGGAGCTGGGTGTCAGGGAAACCTCACTGAGGAGTCTGAGGCCAGCTGTGGGGGAGGCGAGGGAGGGAGCCGTGGTCATCAGGCAAAGCGTTCAGTTCGCACAAAGGCCCTGAGGCAGGAACACAGGGGCTGTGGGATTGGCGCAGAGTGAGGAAGGGGAGAGGAGTGAGGAATCAGGTCTGAGTGTGGCCGGAGCGGCAGACTGTGCCAGCCCTGAGGGCTGCTTGCTTCTTTCTCCTAATGAGAAGGAGCCTGATAGGCGATGAATTTCGAGCAGAGGGGTGATGTGACGTGACCCACACTTTAGAGGATAGCTCTCATTCTATGTTGAAAATAGACTGAAGGAGGGAAAGGAGGGAGACCATAAGAATTGTTGGGAAGTCTCTCCCTCCATGAATCCATATGGAAGATGATGGGGGTTAGACCAGAGCAGGAGAAGTGTGAGAAAGGACCAGAATCTGTACAGATTTGAAGGTGGAGGTAGTGGGGTTTGCTAATGAGTTGGACGTAGCATGTGAGAGGAGTCAAAGCAAGACTTCAAGCGTTGGGCCTGAGCCCCTGGAGGTCAGGAGCTGCAAAAAGAAAGACAGTAGGAGTGAATCTCGAGGGGCGATTGGAAGCTCAGTTTTTGACAAGTAACATTTGAAATGTCTATTAAACATTCAAGAGCAATGTCGAGCAGGCAGTTGGATATATGAGTCTGAAGTTCAGGGAAGAGGTCCTGGGTGGAGACGATATAAATTGGGGAGTTGTCAGCGTAGAGATGGTATTTAAAGCCCTGATGCTGTGTGAGGTCGCCACGGAGTGGGAACTGGATGGGAGAGAAAGGAGAAGCCCAGTGACTGTGCCTGCTGCCTCCAAAGTCAGGCGAGATTTGCACCTTTCAGCATGGTGTTGGCATCTGAAGGGTTACAAGTCTGGGAGCGGGCAGGGGTGGGGACAAAGATGGGATCACATCTGTGTTTCAGATCAGTGGCTCTGCAGAGTGGGCCTGCAGTTTATCCCATCTCTCTTGAGCGTGGAGAGAATCTGAGAGCTTCCCATCAGAGGTCCCCAGCAGGCAACGGTTAATGTCTCAGATTTCCATGGTTACTTTTGACCAAAGATCAGCTAACTCTTTAATCTCGAGAGCCATCATCAACAGGGCGATTCACATCGACAGCCCTTTGATATTGACACAGGAAAATGTAGGAGGAAAAAGAGAAAGGAGGAAATAGAAAGGAAGGGCAAGGGGCCCAAAGGGAGGCTTGGGCTGGCATGGCAGCAGTGTCGCTATGCTATGCTATGCTATGCTATGCTATGCT
>NW_006381441.1:0-1857 GCF_000327345.1 Myotis davidii
TTGTTTCTTTTTACTTTTAATCTATGTTTCTTATCACCCTCATCCCCTCTTTTTTTCCTTTGCACTTTATTTTTTGGAGAAACCAGGACAATTGTTCTAAAGTTTCCCAACTTCTGGGTTTTCTTGATTGCATTTCTATGGTGTCATTTAACATGTCCTCTGACTTTTAGAAAGAAAGGTTGGCTTGAAACTTTACTGAGGGTGGGGGACAAAACCACTTTACAAGTGCATTCTGGTGTGAAATTGTCTAAACTGATGCCAGGAACAGAAGTAAAAGGGGAAGCTCTAAGACTATGCAAAAGTCTTCAAGGAATGTGAAGAATTGATCAAGTCCAATTTACAGCTGAGGGAGGGAAGGTAGATGGTCATACATGTCCTTCAAAGGAGGCGATGGGAAAGGTGTGTAGGAATGGAGAAGTCCCATCAAGAAGCACAAGAATGCCTGTCTCCACCTGCTCCTGGCCCTGTGGTTGACTTGAGAAGGACATCATGGAGATGAGTTGGAGGCACACAACAGTATTGGGATGGAGTAATGAGAAGTAGGAGAAGGGAAGATGAATGCAAGGGTTTGGATTTTGATGTTAATCATGTCATATAGTATAATATCAAGACTATTAGGCACTAAGTGCTAGTATCACTTGCTAATATTGCTAATTCTCGTTTAAACATGAGGTAGGTACTATTTGTATGTCATAGTGTGAATAGAGAAACTGAAGGTAAGGGAATTAAAGAATTTGCACAAGGTCACACAGACTTTAGAGATGTGATAGAATTAGTTGGTTTCAAAGTTTTAAAAGGCCTCAGGCTTAAAGGTGCTTCTGTGTCAATGAAGACAGTAGCACCTACGGTGTCTGATGCTCCTTGATGTTGGTTCTTTTGTTGGTTCTTTGTTATCTTCATAGTCATCTGTGTGCTCTGCTATCTTATAAAATATCAAAGTATTGGAATATAGAATATCTTAGCTGGGTTTTTTGTATCAAAAAACTTAAAAGGTATGTTTCTTCAAGGAATAAGCTACATCTGTGATGTGGGCATCTTCTTTCCTAGCAGTGCCAGGCCTATATCAAACTATTGTGCTTTTTTTTCTTATTAAATCATAGTTAATTGAATAAAAGTTATGTTTCCATCCATTCAACCAATAGATATTTATTGAACACCTACTATGTACTGTTCTGGTCATTGGGAATAAACAATGCAAAGTCTCTGCTTTCATGTGACTTATGGAAGGAGAGACAAAAAAACCAAACAGGTAACCAAAGACATGTCTACTATGAAAAAAAAGTCAGGTAAAGAAACAGAGATTGGGGTTGGGGTTGGGAATGGAGAACTTCTCTATATTTGTTCTCAACTTATAACAATTTATTCCTGCTCCCTTATAAATAATGCTAATGTAAGGTAAGAAAGAATTAAGGTTTAATGTAATTAAACCTAACCTAGAGTCTGGTTTTAATTTTCTGAGATCAAATAAGGTCCATGGAGGGTTGCTGCACTAGGCCTTGATTTCCTCTGACTGAAAGGGTAGGTCATGAATTAGAATCCCTAGGACTATAAACTATTCTTCATTGGGCTGACTTTTTTTTTCTGCAGTAAAAAAATAGGGTGCTAACTCAAGTTAGAAGAAGTTAAATATGACTCAAATGTTGTGAATGAATTTGCCTATGATAGCATTATTATCCACAGAGTTTGGTGATTTTTTCAAATTTGTTGTCTTCCTCTGGCTCTAACTCAATTGAAACAGATACACAGTGTTTATGAATAAATCTGGTACAATAACATGGTTACAGAACATGCTGCTCATGCTCTAGCACGATACAACATAGTCTCCATTATTAAAAATGAGGCTTTTTTTTTTTTTTT
>NW_006381442.1:0-1858 GCF_000327345.1 Myotis davidii
TTCATTTTCACTTAGCAGCCCCTCGACTTCCTGCAGTGGCAGACATGGATCAGGTCTCCAACAGGGGCAGAAAGGATGTGGAGGTAGGGCAAAGGAACAGAGAGAGGGAGAAAATGACATGGATGGGGAGAAAATAGAGTACAGAGAATGAGAGGTGAAATGAGGAGATACAGGGAGAAAGAGATGCCAGGAGAGATAAAAGAGGAGACAGGGAGGGAGACAGACAGGTATAAGGGGTAGAGAGAAGGAAAAATAGGGAGGGAGAGAGAGAGACATGAGTCAAAAGAGTGGGAGGAAAGGGAGAGGTAGGTAGAAATAGGGGAGAGGGGAGGTAGAGAGAGAGGGAAGGGTATAGATAGGGGAAAAGAGAGATGGAGAGAAAGGAAAAAAGAAAAGGTAGGAAAACAGAGAGATCGGACAGACCAAGAGAAGGAGAACAGAACAGAGAGAGAGGACAGAGAGAGTCAGGGAAAGAAATGTGTGAGGAAGAGAGAGGAATGGGAGAGAGAGAAACAAGAAGTCAGAAAAAGAGATAAAGAAAAGAGAAATGATGGCAGATAGGTACAGGTGGGGGAGAGACAAAGAGAAGGTTGGGGAGAGAAACCAGAGTCAGAGAGAGAGGAAATGAAGACAGAGAGAAGGATAAAAAGAAAGGGAGAAGGAAAGACTCAGAGAGAAGCACAGGGTGAAAGATGAATGAAGACAGGTAAACAAAGACAGACACAGTAACATATGGCAGTGAAATGATAGTCATGGATGCAAGTGTACACACAGAGAAAGGCCAGTACCAGGAGATCCCAGCATACAGCAATATCCCTGCTAAGACAGTCTCCCAGACACATTCACCCATCATGGGTCCCCTTACCTGAGCTTTCTTGCTCTTGCTCAGTGCCTAAAGGTGAGGGGGAGGGGAGAGAGAAAAGGTAAACAGGGAGGGACAAGTGTCAAGGGGGGACAATGTCAACAGGGGTTGGGGGATGGTAGCTTGCATGACAATTTGTAGCCTACAAGAATGATGCAGTGACTGGCATCCTGCTTACATCCTTTCCTCTCTTAGTAAGCTCTTGAGGCTGTTCGTGGGTCTTAGTATTTAACCCTTCATGGGTTGGGTCTCCAGGCTCAGACATTGTGGCTGTATTGCTACATCTGTCCAAACAGGTCTATGTAGATCCCTGTCATGCAGCAGGGAAACTGCTGTTCCACTGCTGAGCAGCTGAGGGCATTGTCAGGTAGGGAAATCAGCACGCTACCAAAGAAAAGCCCAGTTTCCCGACTTTCTGCATTCTGTATTCCTTCATCTAACGTGTATTTCTGGAGCACACATTATGTATAACAATGTGGTATGCATAGACACATAGCAGTGAAGAAAGAGACAGAGGAGGGCCTTGAATGCCTTGAGGGGCCACAATAGCTTATATGCTATCTCATCTTCAGAGGCCTGGAGATGGTAGGTCCAGTCTCACTTTACCAACAGGACCAGAACAAGGATGGAAAGTAGGAGCAAAAGGCAGGAGAGTGGAGGAGAGGAGGAAGATTCAAAGCAGATTTACCACTAGATTTGACTCTTTAGTTAAATGTTTGTGAATGAGAATAAGTATGTAATTGAAATTAAAAATGAATTAAGAGTAAATTAAAATTAATCGATAAATTAAGCAGGATTAGATGAAATTTGCAAACTAAAGAGATTTCATGAGAATTTGTTGAATGACTAATGATAGCATGTAACATTAGATTTGGTTCACAGAGGGGCTCGCTGGAGCGATGAATGAGTCAGATGGCTACAGGGAAGCATGAGTGGGTGAGTGGTGGAGGGATCTACCTTCTGAGCTTTGTTGAACTCCTTATCCAGGTAGGCGAC
>NW_006381443.1:0-1859 GCF_000327345.1 Myotis davidii
TTTGGAAAATGTAATCTTTCTAGTTATGTGTAGATCATGGCCAGATGCTCAACCATGCTGATTTAATAGCCACAATTTAATGAACAAAAATGAATGTAGAATGGGTTTTTCAATGTCCTTCCAGAAGAGCAAATTTTATAACCCTTTTTCATTGCCACCATCTCTTACTAAATCACTCATCATTGCATCATTGGAAATTCACCTGAGTAGATGTGACTTGAATTCTTATGTGTCAGTAGAAAGATAGTGTTAGACATCTGAAGATATAAAATAGATGTCCTCCTTGATATTTAAGTTCATAGAAACCGAAATAATTTCATTTGGGTTAAAGTGGTTGATTGAATCTAGGTGCACCTGGACATGGTCCTTCTATTTCATTACTTTTGTCTACTTAGTATCAAGGCAGTATTAGGCCTTTAGTCTATGGAAACCTACATAATAGAGATGTGCCACATTATCTATAATACTAGTATATTTCTCAAACTATCTGTTACTAAGCCCACAACATACCATATTCTCAGATTTGGCTGAGCTAATTGTGTATCAGAAAAATGGTTTAGACTTGTTTCTGCAAAATTTAGTACCAGGTTTGTCCTGTGCTGTGAATGAATATTTAATGTTCTCACTAGTTTATCCACTGAAAAACTCTTCAGGCATTATTGATTATTAAGTGGGCTACATGGATGGCTAGGATACAGAAAAAGTGGAAGATACCTGTGTCTATATGTGTGTCTCTCTGTGTGTGTTGTTTTGAATATGTAGTGCTATTTTTCACTAAAGAAATTTTAGAATTTCCTCCTTTATCACATAGAGATTTCTGAGTAATAGTGGGTCAACATTGTTTAGTGTTTGAACACTATTTTTCCTAAATGAAAATATAACTCCAAATAATAGTGAGAGGTCTCTTTATGTTTCTGCATAACTGAAGAGTTCAACTTTAGTTAATGGGATCTTTGAGCTCAGCATAGTGGGAAAACAGGATACTGTCTCTGGCAGAGCTATGTGGCAGTCTTGCAAAAGAAACCACTGATAAGGCTGTAATCCCTTTGTTGGTTTAACCATGATTAGAGTTGAGACTCTGGAAAAGTCCACAAAGGATTTGCATGTAACATGGAAAAATTTTTTTTACTTACATATTCATAAGGGAATCAGAGGGAGATACGTTGGTCCTTTGCTAAATGCACGATTTCAGTAAACCTTTAAAGTTAAATTGATATACCCCTAATTCTTAGAAATTTGAAGTCCTCATCGTACTACTTCTCTTAGAGTCAGATGCATGTGGCTAGCATAGCAATTAGGGAAGAAGTAGTATATCTTTTATGTCTACCTGAATTATGGGGCAGAAGGTGTATTCTCATGGTTTGGTTATGAGTGTAAGTTCAGTTTGACTAAAACTTATGTCCAGGAAACAAGTAGCAGATCAAGAGGCATTCATCCTTGGCCCATAAATACTACCTACTTGTTAGTTGGAGAATGGAGAGGTTTTGCTAAGTCTTTGTAGTGTTGATTCAAATCTCTGGGGTTTTGTATTGCTGAAAAATGAAGCATGCCAAGGTGAACGTACATCCTCAAGCCCCCGTCATTATTTAAAGAAGTGATGTTCAGAGCCACAGTAGGCCTTACATGTGCAAGACCACATTCACTGGCACCTGTTCAATCCTGCCCATGAGTCCTCTGGTCTGCAGTTGTGGGCCTCAGATGTGGCATTCTCTAGCAGTGGGTCTCAGCCTTGTCTACAGCTAGAGAAATCTGGGAGGAGTTTTAAAATTCTGATTCCTAACTCACCTAACTCAATTAATACAGAAATGCTGGGGGCTGGCGCCCAGGCATCAGTAATTTTTACAGCTCTCAAGGGATTC
>NW_006381444.1:0-1858 GCF_000327345.1 Myotis davidii
GTGAGTATGCAAAACAGTTTATTCTTACATTATCATTTATTAATTAGTATATTACATAGTAATGCATGCTTTTTGTTTAAAAAATGCAAAAAAATAGGGAAGTACTGAATGTTAAAATGAACATGTTCTCCTCCCTATCATCCTCCCCATGCTGAAGGCAGCCACTGCACAGGCAGCACGGCCTGTGGCCATCCACACATTGATGAGCTTAGAGTATGTCTACACCCACACTGACTTGGTTTGCATTTTGTAAAGACAGGATTTTACTATACCTACACTTCGCTTTTTTTAAAATCAAATACCATAGCATAGATATTCTCCCTCTTAGTATAAACAGATTTACCTCAGTGTTCTTAAATAACTGCAAGATGTTCCAATGGATGGTGATCATAATTTAATTAACCATTCCCTTAATGGGAAACATTGTCTCTACTTTTTGCCTTACAAATACTACTACTACTATGAAAATATATGTGCACATCTTATGTTTTGAGAGGTACTGTCAAACTGGCCTCCAAGATTGTACCAATTTACAAGTCCACCGATCATGTGGCTGCCCATTTCCTTATGACCTCAGTAAGATGGGGTTTTATCAAAGTTTTCATCTTTGCCAATCCGGTAGGTAAATTAATGGATCCTTTTAGTTTTAAGTTCCATTTTCCATTCATGAAAAAGATCAAACATCTTTTCATGTATTTTTTTAAAACAATTGTGCACTATAAATGACATTTTTCTAGCTTTTGCCCATCTTTTTATTGAGTTCTTTATCTCTTTCTTTGTATATGAATATTAATCCTTTGGAATATACGTTGGGCATATTTAGTCCTTTGTAATTTTTTTCAACTTTATAAATAAAGAAAATAAGGTACTGTAGAATTCACTCTTTTAAAATTGGGAATAACATAACAGGAAGCTCTCTGAACTCAATTCAGTGAGTGCTGTGCAAAGTGCCATAGCCAGAGGATGGTCTTCACAGCTGCTAAAAACTGGTCAGACGGTGCTCTTTCTAGATGAAGCAAAGGCAGTAGATTCCTATGTCACAACAAAACTTGTGCATCATTCTAATTAAAAAGAGGTTGGAAGAAACTCTGTGCCTAGAAAAAAATAGAAGTCCCTTCACTTTCCCAAAATAAATTGTAACAAAACTCTTGATAGATCTCCTGTTATACTTAAATTTGGAAAATATTTCTCTAGAGCATGGTACAACTGTTTAATTCACTTAGTTAAATAGATCTTGTCAATTTAACATTTTCCCTACTGTAAGCAGTTTTGACATTTAGACAATGTATCAATGGGTTCTTCGCTGTGGCCTGTTTCCTCCTCTTCTTTCTACTCATTATATGCAACAAATTAAATTTCACTAATATTTAAAGATCAGTGTTGACCTTTGCATGGCCGTTTTCTAGGTTCCTGTTAATTCAAACATCTTGTTTGCTGATGCTCATTTTAAATATTTTGCTGCATACAATTTCCAATATTCCTAAGAGACTTGTATTTAGTTGATGTGCATTTTTCCCATGACCTTGAAAAATAATTGCAATGGCTTATAGAAGGCATTTTAGAAAGAAAGTAAAATAGGCTTGCATAACTAATAATGTTAACAACAATAAAACAATCTTTGGTTACCACCACCTCCAACACGTACCCACCTTTCTGATCTTAAAAAATATAAATTTAATTGTTTTAACGACATATCTCAATCACAATAAAAAGACAAGGAAAATGAAATGCTGGCAATATGATCATGATATCAATTCTAGGTTTTAATTCCATAAGTATACTAGTTTTATGCTACACTTGAATAGACAGAAAGAAATGTGATTTTGAAGAAAAAATAAACTGAATTTCAGGAATAATT
>NW_006381445.1:0-1859 GCF_000327345.1 Myotis davidii
TTTTTTTTTCTTTTTATTAGTATTACTGTCTTAACCCTACTTATTTTTGCTGCCACTCTCACAATTCCTTCTGGCCCCTATAATACAGCTTCTCTAAACAGTATTCTGTACTTGTGGCTTTCAAATGCTTTGCCCTGTTCTCCCTTACACCTACCACAATCATTCATTCTATCTCTTTCATATTAACCTTCAATTGCCTCAGCCCCCTGCCTTGAAAGGCTATCTTTCCTTCACTGAATTGCTTTTGTACCTTTGACAAATATCAGTTGAGCACATTTATCTCACTGAACATATTTGTCTTCATGGCCTCACAGTGTTTCTTTCTCTAGCATTATCTTCTGACCATCAGTCTAGGTAAAGTTTAGGTCTTCCATAGGGTAGAGTGATTCTCCCACTTTCTTTTTTATTCCAAAATTATTATAGTTATACTAATGTCTTTTTCATATAAACTGTACAGTAAACTTTTGTTTATCTCCAATAAAACCATCTTACTGAGATTTTAGTAGGAGTTCTAATTAAACTTATAATATTGGTGAGAATTGGTATAGTTACTATTGAGTCTTTCAATCCATGAATGTGATGTTTCTCCATTTATTAGGTCATTTTTAATTTTTTCATTAGCAATTTGAAATGTTCAACATACATATTCTATAAATATTGTAACTGTATACCAAGCTATTCCCTTTACTTTGTAATTACTGTGTTCGTGTTTTGATTTTTGCATGTTGTTTATTTTTGGTTTATAATAATGCAACTGATATTTGTGTGCTGATCTTGGATCCTGTGACCTAGCCAACCTCATTTTATTAATCCTATACTTTTTTTTAAATTTCACGTATAGATTCTCTTGGATTTTCTATGTACACATTAGTGTGATCTCTTCTTTTCCAATCTACATACTTTTATTTATTTTTATTACCTTAATTAAATGGCTAGAATTCTGAGTACTGTGTTGGATGAGAATGTTGAGGCAGGAATTCTTGTCTTGCCTCCATCTTAGAGAGAAAGCATTCAGTCTTTTGCCATTAAATAGAATGCTATATTTAGAACTTCTCTAGATAGTCTTCAGCAAGTTGAGGTAATTTCTCTCTATTCCTAATTTGTGGAGAGTTTTAAAATTTTCAATAAATTTTAAATGTTACCAAATACTTTTTTTCCACTTTAATTGATACAATCATATAATTTTTCTTCTTTAGTTTAAGAATTAGTTTATGTGAATTTTGTATGTCATAAAATAATTTTATCACCATAAATTTAAAAAAAGATATGTTCATTGGTTATGAAATTATGCACTGACTATTTTCTTAACTAAAATCCCACTCTGTTTTCTTTTGGCTTACACTGTTTCTGATTAGAAGTTAGACATCTTTATTTTTGTTCTTCTGAGTGTAATATGTCCAATCCCTTGACTGACTTTTGGATTTTGTCTTAATATTATATCTTCAGAAGTTCTTCTCTCATGCTCCTGATTATAGTTTTAATTATATAAATCATGTTTTGAGTTTGTTGTGCTTTATAGATTTGTGAGTTTTATTTTTTTCATTATTAAAAAAATCTATCTGTATCCCTATCCTATCTCTTACCTGGTGTATTAATAGTCCCCTGGAGTCTCAGACGGCATGTTCTATTTATTATTATTATTTTAAAATTTAACTTTATTGTTTAAAGCATTAAAGGTGCCCCTTTAATTTTTTTGTTTATTTTCCCCATTTACCACCAACCCGGCCCTCCCAAGCCTTCACACACTATTGTCTGTGTCAATGGGCTATGCATGTATGCATATAAGTTCCCCTGTAAATCCATCCCTAATCATCCAACCCCATCTTTGCCTCTACTCTGAGATTGATCAGTTTTTTTTT
>NW_006381446.1:0-1859 GCF_000327345.1 Myotis davidii
TCTCTCTCTCTCTCTCTCTCTCTTCCTCTGCCCTTGGGTAAGAATTAAAAAAATAATTTCAATTTTTAATGAGGATTATATTTCCAACCTATAGGCATTTAACTGGTCTCTCTTTAGGTTTTCTGTAACATATCCTGTGAGCTGCTGCCAGACACATCTTCCTGAAAACCATTTTACCATGCTATATAATCACCTGCAAAAGAGTTATCAAGGTCTCCACTCCCTAAAGTTCATAACTAGTTCAACTTTTATTTCCAGCGCAAACACCTGCTATCTCCCTTGAATAAATTTTCCACTGTATGTAATTCTGCTTTTCTTTCTGTCTCCTGAATAATTCTTGCATTTTCCCTTACAATGTGTAGCCTAACTTGAAATACTAGTAATAACCAATATTTACTGCCCACTTATGTGTTCCAAGCTCTATTCTAAGTGTTCCATTTCACAATAACCCTAGGATATAAGTATTATTATTTCCACCAGGAGCTCGAGGTACAGAGGGATCAGGTCACATAGCTGGAGGTGAAGGAAGGAGGCAACTCAAACAGGATGATGGCAGATGGCGCGCTCTACCCTTCACTCCTCCTCCACCCTCTGCATGTTCAGTTCCCATTCATGCTGCAGCTCAAGTCCTGCCTTCTACATAAAGCCATCCTCTCTTCACTACCTAATTGGAAGCAATTTGGAACTCTGAGAACCTTTGTAAACCTTAATATTCACTTGGAACTTAATCAGCCAGTACCTTGAGTCAACTCTTATTGGACTATCAAGTCTTTTCCTGTCCCTAACTTAATCAATTATTTTTTTTTCTCATCTCTCTTAATAGTTTGAAGTTGCTTAGACGTACACTTCTTTGTATTACCCACACTGCCTGGCACATAAAATGTGTTCAACAAGTATTTGTTGATTTTCATCTGCTCGCGTGTTTATCTTTAGTAGTAGAACTGTAAGCAGGAAGTTAATTGATAGATACGCTAAATAGTGCCCTCTATTTAGGACAGCAACACCTGGTTATTTTTAACTGGCATGCTTACACAATTGAGCCCTGCTTTACGTAGGAATTTATGCTACTGACGAATGGGTGGCACATTGGTTTCCTATGAGCTGGTTGCACAGGCCGGGAGCCGGGATTGTTGTCTACCTCTATAGGGTACAGACAAGCTGGCAGCCCTGGATGTGGGTGAATCTGAGTGCAACACACCTTGAATGAGTTCTACCCAGATGTGCACCAGCATCTGGCCTAAGATTAAGGACACTCTGTAATGACCCTGATAACCAGGATCCCCTCTCCTCTGAGTCAGAGTCCTAACTTGTGTCACAGGATGGACAAATGCCCCGCACCTCTGCCTCGGGGCGATGACATGTTATGACCTGGGATCATCTTCCCCTTTCGATTTTCAAAACATCCTCTTCTGTCTGAAGGGATGTTCTACAGCTTAGTAAATGGGTGTATGTGGTGGAGGAATGAAAAATCTTTGTCCTGGGCTTCTACAACCAAGACATGCAAAAGTAGTCGGGGGAACTGTGATCTTGCTCAGATTTTTACAATTACAAAAAAAGAAGGGAATTAAGAGTTGTTTCCTTTTCTAGTATAAAGATGGCTTTAAAATGATAAGTATAAGTTAAATTTACAAGGTTTCAAGTCAGACAGACCCATTAAGGAAGTACACAAAAGGCCATGTGAGATGCTACTGTGGATATTTGCATCCACAACAGGGAAGTGGCCTTGAGTCTTGGGTCAATAATCTCCCCCAGAGGTGATATATAAGGGCTCCCCCAGCAGAAGGGGCATCAAACCTATCTTAACTCCTGAATCTCCCTGCTCACCTTCTCCTGAGTCCTCTCTACTGACACCATGGGGT
>NW_006381447.1:0-1859 GCF_000327345.1 Myotis davidii
TATGAGTCTGTTTCAATTTTGTTTGTTCGTTTACCTTGCTCTTCAGATTCCACATATAAATGAAGTCATACGGTACTTGTCTGCATTTCACTCCGCATAGGACGCTCTGGGTCCCTCCCCGCTGTTGCAGATGGCAGCAGCATTCTTAACCATGCACGCCGCACCTCTGCCCCTTCTAAAACAGCAGGGACCCCGCACTTTCCCTTCCACATGCGTGCGCCCCAGCTCCCCACAGGTCCCCCCTGCAGCCCAATCTGTCTTGTTTCGTGGCAATGTCGCTTGGGTCTCATTTCCACTCCTGCTTCTTGAGGACAGGGGCTGAGCCCACCTCACCACAGAATGGGGGACATTTCCCTAGCAACACCAGACAGCTCCTCGATGAACGACGTGACTATTGTCCCAGAGCCGAGCTTCATGGGCACGCGCTTTTTTAGGAATAAGCTCTAGATCGCTATTAAACTTTTTGACTATTTTTCATGAAAATGTTCAAACTATCAGAAAAGTATAAAGCATACTTTTGAATATAATGAGTAGTGTAATGAAGGCCCCTACACCCATCGCCTGGGTTGAACAAATAGCATTGGCCGTATCTGATGGAACTCCCAGAACCAGGTTTCTCGCCTGCTCTGATGGCTGTGAGAGACCGTCTTGTGTAGGACATCCTGGCCGGCACTCACAGAGGCTGCATTTGCAGGAGCTGAGCCTCAGTACCTCCAGAGCTGGCCTTCACCGGATTCCACACAGCTCCCCGAGGGCGCTCGATGTGCCGGCCATGTGGAGGGCCCCGATGACCTTCTCTTTTTAGATGAAGAAGCCACATCTTCATCCTGGAGACATTCACCTCCAGCCTGGAGTGCAAACAGTCGGATGTGTGAACAGACGATTGCGTTATGATGGGCGAAGGCTAACGCTCCATTCTATAGATGGACAAACGGAGAACCCGAGAGGTCTGCAGCCTCATCCCCAGTGGGCAGCACTAGGACAAAGTTGAGACACGATGACCAGGACCTGGGCCCTGGCTCCCAGCTTTGTTGTGACGTGGCTGTGGGACCCTTAGTCCCTGTCCCACTCCGGACCCTGGTTTTCTCATCTGTAAATGAAGAAGTCAGGCTGGACTATTTCAAAGGCCCCCTTCAGCTCCCCGTTTCTGGCATCTTCACGGAAAAGTGTTTACCCAGCCTCCTTCCTCCCTCTTCTTTACCTCTCCCCTCTCCTCCAAGCCAGGGCCTGCAGGGATTCCTACGACGGGTTCTAATTCCACTCCGCAGTCACCGTGCCAGGGGTAATTCTCCCAGTCAGGAGTTCCTCTGGTGGAACTAATTCGTGTGCCTATTGCTGCAGTTTCCATTAATTTCCTCTGACCTGTCCTTGGGGGAAGCTCATGATTACTGATAATTCTAGTTAATCCTTTAACTAGAAAAAGGAAACTAACCATCTAATAGGCAGAATGAGGGAACGACTTGGCACACCATCTGCCAAATAGAAACCTAAAATATTCCAGAGTGTTCTCTGGGAGGCCACAGCCATTAACGCCCGAGAGCCGGCTACTGCAAGACCTCGTCTCCTAGTGGCGGGCACACTGCTCAGCCCAGCCAGCGGCGGGCACAGGCATTGGCAGCCCCCGCCCCTGCTCCCTGCCTGCGTGCTGGTGGCAGAATCATTTCACTCGCTACGGCAGAACAAGTCCGAGCTGTGAAGGGCTTTCTGACGTCTCTTGGAGCAGCTGGCCCTCCCCCCGGCGGAAGATGTCATGGTTTATTAATTCTTCGCAGAAGCAATAAGAACTGGGTATTGGCTTAATTTGGGGGCAATTTACTGTTATGGTAGAAAAATTGGCTCTGTCTCCTTTTATTCAGCAC
>NW_006381448.1:0-1860 GCF_000327345.1 Myotis davidii
GGAAAAAATATCCTCAGGTGAGGCTTAACAAAACAAGAAATCTGGCATTAGCCTGTATTAAAAAGGTATAATGTCACAAAGGAATATTTCAGAAAAAAATCCGTAACTTCATGATCTATGTGCCTAAGCCCTTTATGCGTGTCGCTTCCTGTCAGTCACCAGCATGTAGGTCTTCTGTGCCGCGGTAATTAGGAAAGATCGCCTCATATTTCATGCCAACTAATTTCTTGTTTACTTCGAGCCCTTAGTTATTCACTGTACTACAAAATACGGCTGCATAAATATAGCTTGATGTTTTTCTGTGGAAATAAATGAAATGAATGTCATCCACAGAACAGAAAAAGAAAAATGAAGAGAGGAGTGTCCCAAATTCCAATCAGCTCAGCCTGTTTTTTTATAGCCTGTGGTGTAAATCAGGCAGGAGGAAGATCCCTGATGAATGAGAGAGCAGGCTGCAGCCAATTCCTTCATATAACACCTCTCCCAATTCCAGAGGCCGAGGCATTTTATAAACATAGCTGACAGTAGATGTTCATATTCAATTTTTTTTGCAACAGAAAAATGCTCATTATCTTCTTCTGTAATCACATGAGAGTGGACTGGAAATCGTGAAAATTTCTTCCTGACAACCTCAAACTACCCAATCTTAGTTTTCGTGAAATTAAATATCTTTAGTTTTAGTAAACTAATTCACTTTACTGACTAAGAAATGTATAAGATTATCATATTTGACCAGTGCTCAAACAGGGTTAAAAATGACAAAAATATGTAGATCCTCACACATCCCCTTCCACTACCACCCCTTTTTAAATTTGCATGAAGAGTGAATGTTCATTTAAGCATAGATCAATGGGGTAACCTGGGTTTAATAGAGGAACATCCAGAGGACAAGAAAAAGATGAGGGCCAAGTACAAATCAGTAAACTCCAGCCCACATTTGCACTATTTTTTTCTGCACTCCCAGGAGGCACATATGGTTCCATCTTATGGAAATTCAAGTTTACCCATAAACTGGCGCTTACATTCCTTGTTTTCATGGTCTTATCTCGGACAGCAGACAGCAAGAGAAAACCAGACTTCCTACTTGTTCTAGTCTCAGATCCTTTTATTCAGGAGACAGAAAAATGTGGGCCCTCTGTAGCCCCAGGAAATGCATGTTGTCCCATTTCCATGTGCTCTGAGCACAGCATGGCATGTGCTGTCACTGTCACTCTCGACCCACAGTCTGCACCAGCACAGCTGGAAGTTGGGGCGCCATCTTGATTTGGCCACATGCAGCAGCCAGTTTACGTTGCCCACATTTTAATAATCGAATCCCTTGAAGTAGACATTACATTGTCTCCAATATACACAATGACAAATGAAGACACATCATGGACATGGCTGTGTATGGTTCTGATGCTTTCAAAGCTCTGGAATATCCATAGTTGAATGGTTCCATCAACAGAACAGGAAGCTGAGTGCTGGCTACGGTGATTAGAAGCCGTACAGATCTTAGAACCAACAGACTGGATGCTCCTTAAGAGTTCATTCAAAGTCTCCAGTCATCTTAGTTTTAGTTGAGCACACACTGAAGCAGAGACTGTCACTGACTATGTGGTAAAAATGGCTCAAGTGTCTAGAATCCTATACCACTCAATATGTACTGTTCTGGTAGGTGAGATTCCATTCAACCTAGATATATTTTTCCTTTGCAGCCCTTTAGCTTTGATTCTAACTCCATGTCTTCCATTATTTTTCTAAAATCATTCACACTTATCTAATTCTTCACTCATATAGACTGAGCTTTCTTTCTAAACTCTGAATATACCCTCTCATAGCCATAAGCTAGTGATGGTGAACCTTTTGAGCTCGGCGTGT
>NW_006381449.1:0-1860 GCF_000327345.1 Myotis davidii
CCTGGTTCATAGGTCGATGCTCAAGCGCTGAGCTATGTTAGGTTGGGCGTATGCCCTTTTTGCCTTCCTAGAACCTAGTAATAGTTCTATGTGTGTAAGTTAAGGCACTTATTAACTTGACTCTGCATCCTTAAAATAATCATCTCTCTAAGGCATTTGGACTTTTGAACTTTTGGAACCTGGTTTGTATGGTAAAGCAACCGATTCCTGGTTTTCTGGATAGGAAACAATTACATGAATATGAAAAATTCAGCTGGAAATTAATTGGAATAAACACTTTGTAATTATCATGTCAACAAACCAGGTCTTAATTCTAAGTTGCTATTTTCATGTAATCATTCGTTTATTCAACCAATACTTATTACTAGCCTGCTATGATCTAATCCTTGGGGATATAATGGTAAACAATAAAGACTTGCTCATTCCTTGAGCACATTTGAGAAAGGTGGACAAACAAACAAACATAAAGATGTGACAAGCACTGTGAAGGAAGCAGATAAGGAGCTGGGGCAGACAGAAATGGCATTGGGGAAGTAACTTTATGTAACACTGAGTGGGAAGGCCACCCTTGGGACATGGTAACGAATGTGAGACCTAAAGCTAAGAAGCAAATCATGCAAAACCCAGAGGAGGAACTTTTCAGGCAGAGGGAGCTAGAAGGGCAAAGAGCCTGAGGCAGAACTGGCCATGTTTTAGGAAATGAAAGAAAGCCAGAGTAATTGAGCCTAGGAAGCAGGGGAGAGAGGCAAAAAACGAAGCTGCAGAAGTAGCTAAAAGTCCAATGAAGGGAAACTGGGGGCTTTAAGCCCTCCGTGTTATTCCAGAATTTAGAACCAAGTGGGATACAGGACTCAGGAGTTAGGTTTCATGGAGATGAAAATGGCAGCTGTTGTCACTGATTCTGGTTATTGGAGAATACAGTAAAGTGGGCTTCCTAGTACTCTTCCACTTACTTCCCCTGTCACCCCAAGCAGACTGAACTGCAGACTTTCCCCTGAGGGGAAGCAGTTTACTAAAGAGCAACAGAGAATGAAGCCATTCTAAAAGAAAGAATCCAAGGAGTCTCTGAGCCACACATTCAGTTCCTGTTGTTACCCTGTCTCATCAGTGAGACAATTCCCTCTTTCTTGTAGGAGAAGAAAGGGGTATTAAGGGATGAGAGTGGAGGGGGCAGTTGCTGAGTAAAAACAGGAATATTTCCACTATTTTCTTCCTGCACAGAGCAAGTTCTCTCCTTTCTGTGGAATGTGTGTAGGAAGGGATAAATATTACCCTTATACCCCCATCAGATGGGTTTCATAGGCTATGAATCTGAATTTCATTTTAAAGTACAAATAAAAATCGGTGAAAGGTTTCCAGCAGTGCAGTTACATAGACTGATTTATAATTTGGAAAGATCACCTTGGCTGCCATGGAGACCTGTGGAAATAAGGAGAGCTGTTGATAATAGAACTGTAAGATCTGTGAGATGATCTGTGAGAGATGATGTGGTTTTCACCAGGATAGTTATAACCGAGAAGGAGAAAATAAGAGGATTAGAGGTCTAGAGCTGGAAAAGGCTGGACTTGCTGATGAATTAGATTTAGGGGAGAGAGTCAAGGAGGAATTAAGGCTAAGTGATTAAAGCTAATTAAGGCTAAGATTTCTGGTGTAAGTGACCGGATGATTGGTGGTATCATGTATTCAAATGAGAAAAATTAGGAGAGAAATAAGACGGCAACACAGTTATATTCCTTGGATTTGGCAAGCAGAACATTGATGATTCTGCAAGAATAATTTTTGTGAATACTGGGAAGCAAAGCCAAGATTTAGAGTTTGAAGAAGAACCAGTAGGTGATTGCTTATATACATTCTTTTTTT
>NW_006381450.1:0-1860 GCF_000327345.1 Myotis davidii
TTAATAAAAGCCATACTAACCTTTCAAGCCCAGAAAATGAGGGGTGTTTGGGAAGGTATTTGAGACTACAATCCCGGTTCAAAGCTGTAGACTGCCTTAAGTGACTCCCCTCTGGAGGACTCTGTGGGGTGTCCACCTCAGGATGGAGATGCGCCTTGCCATTGTCCTCTCTTAGGAAAATGGGAAATTGTTTCTATTGTCAGTGGGAGTTTATGACTCACTGGCTCAGGGCTTGTCCTCTAGCATGTATAGTGAGGATATAGAAACAGGGTTTTAACAGATTATCTGTTAGGTATGGTTACACTGAAGGTTAAAGTTCTAAAGGGTAAAAAATATTGGAATGCAGAACCACCTGGTAGATTTCAGGGTCTTAATGAGTTCCTACACAATCCCAGCTTTAACCATTTCACTTGAGGGAAAATGATGATATAGAAACTCTTACATATTTGTTTCTGAAGACTTGTTTTTAAAGTATTCACCCCTTCTGCCTGGGGTTTCTGTAGTATTGCCACCTTATACCAAGCCATCGTCATGTCTCATCCTGATTATTGCAATAACTAATTTCCCTTCCTGCTTCCACACTTGTCTGAGTGAACCACCTAAACACTAAAGCAGGACTTCTTTTTCCCAGTAACGGTGGGCTAGCTTGCTTGGATGAACCCTCCAGCAGAAAACAACGTGAAAGAGAAAAACTAGCCAAAGTATGGGAAACATTTTCTTAAACTCAATGAAGCGATGCTAAATCAATAAGGAATTATCATGCCAAAAATGAAGGGAAGACATAAGGGGGGTAAGAAGGCAGGGCAGTTGCTTTTGCTCTGAAGGCACTTGCATTCTAATTTTCCCCAAATTAGTATCTTTTCTTTGTCATCGAGTTGGGTCCCAGTGTGCAGAGATCAAGCCAGGGGCCGGCAAAGGAAGGTTTCTAATGGAAGACTGGTGAACAGGCTCTAAGGTATCCACTCCTCCCCACCCCAAGTTTAGGGGAAGGGACTGATGACTGTAATCTAACCAAGAGAATGTGGCAATGTGATGGCATGTCGTCCCCCAGACTGTTAGGTTATAAACGTCTCAGTCTTGTTAGTAGACACGTGGCAAGGCACTCAGGGCAGCTTCTGGCAAGCAATTAAAGCCACAGGTTCAAGAACTCCTATGAATCCCAACAAATACTGAGGAAATCAACACCTAGAGTCATCATAATGAAATTGTAGAAAAGCATAAAAACTACTAGCGAGCAGGATACATTATGTTTAAGAAAGAGGCAAGATCCATGGGGAGATGCTTAACATTTGTTAAATGAATAAACCATCACGCTATCATTGGGAGCTTTTCCGCTTACAGCTCTGTGCCATGTCACTTGACCTCTTTGAAACTCAGTCTCCTAGTCTGCAAAATGTAGATAACAGAACCTATTGTGTAAGGACAAGCATCACAGAACACATTGTGTAAGGATTAAATTCATACGAGTTATACATAGAAGACCTAACAGCTCCTACTATATATTAGGTGCTTTTGTTCTATACAGATTCTCTCCCAAATTTAGGTTTCTAGTCTGTTCTATGCACATTTCCTCTCTAATCTAGGTCTCCAGTCCAGACCTCCTTCCCAGTTCCAAATATCCATCTTGAAATACTTCTATATCTAAAGCATATTTCATTCTTCCCTTTTTAAACGGCTAAAGGCTTCAGAAGCAGGTCCTATTGCAATAACATCTGTTCAGCTGGGGGATGGGGTAGTGAACAAGCATCTAGCTTAGGGTGGACCTGATAATTCCCTGACCTAAACTGCACTCAGCAGTGTTTTCTGAATCTCTGTCATGATAAGAATTACCTGGGGCAGTTGTTAGTAATATAGTTTTGG
>NW_006381451.1:0-1859 GCF_000327345.1 Myotis davidii
ACACACACACACACACACACACCCCATACACGCATTCACATTAACCACAAAGTCTATTATTTCCTTTAAGAAGTTACTCAACCACATCTTCATCCTAGATCTTCAGTGGCTAAAATGCCCAAGAAAGGGTATCAATCTAGTGCTAGGCACTGTGCCCGGGACTTCTAGAAAAGGCCACACCAATGGTGGCTTAGGAGGCTTAGAGAAAAATGGAGAGTCTAGAAAGAAGGGAGAGCAATTCACTCAATTCCTGCATCTTGTTGTGTGAAGTCCCCTTCACTGATGAACTGGTTGGTGATTGAGCTTTTCTGTGATCGTCTGGGATAGGCTCATGAACCCGCCCTCCTTCACCCAAGGGCCCTGAGTTTGGTTTTATGGCCCAGTTGTTTTAGAGTGTTAACGTGGATCACAATGTTTTGGTGTGAAGAAAAAAGAAAAGTAATTTCAATGCTTAAAAGTAACAAAATAAAATAAATATAGATTAATAATGAAAAATAAATTTGCATGGGTATTGAAATACAGTATAAGGAGCCCAACTAAGAAAAAACTAAAAGACATAGTTGGACAATCTCCACATATTTGAAGAATATAAATTACAGAGTAGAAAACAAATTAGTTAGCTTGAGGCATATTGTTATGGGTAGGTGAAATGGAAAGAAATGAGCAAAGAAAATATATTTTTTTCAACCATTAGCGACCAGAAAAGCACTTCCAGGTCTATTGGAAGACTACTTTCTGACTTTATCTGCCAGGAAAGCCTGTAGGACTTTTTTGGAAAGGCCTGTGAACAAATGGCTTGGGAGCATTTTGAGAGGGGGCTGGTATCTCACCAGACACAGCTAGAGAAGGGATGGAGCCCCAAGCACAGATGCCTGGCATAGGTAAGCACTTAAGACTCATTTACCTCAAGAAATGGTTATTTTGGTTGCGAAGAAGAAAGCATATGTGGGCATCTATCTCTCCTCAGTCTTCCCATGATTCCCTCTGCTTGTCCCTCAGCACAGAATTGCAGCTATATTTTTATGTGTCGTCTCCCACCCTCCGCTTCGACTATAAGCTCCTTCTATAGGGACCCCTGTTGAGGTGTCCAGGCCTCTCACACCCAGGCCTGGCTTACTGTAAAGCCTCACAAGTGGAAGACTAACTTTTCTGCTCCTGGAAACAAACACGATGGAGTTAAGAGCAAAAACGTTGGCCAGAGACCTTGCTCTGCCACAGTTTACGCAGCTGTGAAACCGGTATAACCACAGTGCGCCTATATCACGGGAGGGACGTGAAGATTAAGTGCAGCACATGTAACATGCTGAGTATTGTGCCTGGCTTGAGTATTGTGTCACTGCTCAATAATTGTTAGCTCATTGTTTTCAATGCATTAC
The DNA here is from genome assembly GCF_000327345.1 of Myotis davidii. Taxonomy (NCBI): domain Eukaryota; kingdom Metazoa; phylum Chordata; class Mammalia; order Chiroptera; family Vespertilionidae; genus Myotis; species Myotis davidii. Next base: position 1,377 of record NW_006381451.1, read on the forward strand.
AGTTACGTTTAAATCACAAGCATAATCAAAACATTTGATCCAACGTGTCCTCTCTAAAAGTCAATGTGGATTAGAATATGGTCAGTCTGGCACTGATAATTCAGGAGGCTGATGAATTTATGTTTATAGTATGAGTCTTGGGCTGTGATTATGTAATCTCTACCTCCTTCGGTTTGCTGGTGAGGTAAAATTCTGGACCTGGCAAAACACACCCTTCCCCTCCATCCTTCATTTTAACCCAGTTTAAGGATCCTTCTTTGTTCCTGCTTCGCTAAGGATGAAATGCCCATTAACGGGGTTTGTTAATAACAGGCTTTAGATTTAATCCTCCCACAACCCTAATGCCTAGCAATAGAGACTTTTTGAATTTCAAAATCTTGTGAGTTAAGTATCAAATGAACACCTAGAGACTCCAGAAAGACTCCGCAGAAGTGGGGAAGTTGGCTGGATTTTCATTTTAAGAAGGATTTGTTCTATTTTTTT
>NW_006381452.1:0-1862 GCF_000327345.1 Myotis davidii
ACTTCAGAAAATCAAGAAATTTAAGTATCACAGGCAATTGATGTCCATATCCTCAGCTGCCTATCTGGATGCCATTGCTAGGGAGTAGCTTACCTTGGCCTCTGCCAAAGCCCACATGCCTGCCCTTTGTTACCTGAGCAATGATGACTCCTTCTTTCATGCTTTCCATAGCTCTTATGTGTGCATTTCATGCAGAATTTAAACTTGGGCCGAACTATCAAAGGATTCCAGTAAATAGTGCTTTCAAGCCATACAACGCACAAGAGCGTAGAACACGGTGGGAATGGTGATGAATTGCTAACAGGCAATCTGACACACTTAATCTATCAATTTCCTCGTTCTATTGATTAAATCGTGTTGTATTATTTTTGTAGGTTGTCATATTAACATATGGAGATTTAAAATGTATTAATGCCTTTCTCTCTTTCTTGATATTTGTATTAAGACTAAGCAATACTTCTCAATCAATGTCCTAAGTTTCACGTTAAAGACCTAATAAAGCCATAGAATTTGCTGGAGTTCTAGCCATAAAAATAGCTAGAGTAGATGTTTTCAACTGATTTCAGTAGTTTTATAAGAATTTATGGTGGGAGAAATTAAGAAAATCAAACAATCAGTGACCATAACTCACTTCTTTTCTAACTACAGCTCTGTTACCTGTCTTCTATAATCCTGTTTCCTGTTTGAATAAGTGAGTTAAGTAGTGTCAGTACAAGTAATATGTCAGATTTTTAATTTTTAAAGTTATTTCTCTTCTAAAATGAGGAACCAAAGAAGACAAGATAAGGAACTTACTATTGTGAATAACTTTTAAAAAATAAATGTAAGAATTTCAAAGATTTGGTTTTCATAATCACAACTGTTGGTTCTATCTTCCTCACCTCCAGGTGGTCAGATCCTCCTGGGATATGGCAAATGTAGGGAGAAAAATCTAAGCAGCAATTTGAATAAGTTGCTTTTAATTTAAGACCAACTATACATAAGACATCTGGAGAGTAAGCTTATGTATTTTTCTAGTCCAAGATTTTCTCCTAGCAATGATTCCAGTGAGTAAAGATGACTAAAAAACAAAACAAATGCATGACACATTACCTGTAGGAAGAGTTGGCATGAAATGCAATAGGCAGGTCAGCAGTAACTCCCTCTGTATACAGGCTCAAATCACCCTTTTTATGCACAATGTCATTCTTACCTTTATCACCTCATATTTGTCTGTGGCATAAATATTTCCAAATTCCTTCCCAGGTCATCCTGTAAAAAAAAATCTGGCAAGATTCCTTGGGGCGCTTCACATCTGTTTAGTAATACGTTGTTCAAATATGATTTTCTTATCATATCACCAGCAGAAACAGATTCCTTACTGGCAGGACACTGGGGTGGAGTACATGCAGTGGAACTGCATTTCCATCCTCTTTCCCACTTGGACAATCTTTAATGCCCAATGTTGTTGTTGACTTTCATTTTCTATATGGTTTCTAAAATAGAAATACACTGCAATTTTGCCATCCTTATTTTTTTGTGTCTCTAGAAGTTCTTGATTATTTTACACATCTCCCTGAAATCACTCTTGCTCCCATGAATAAATGTTTCCCCTGAATCCTCCTTTAATAAAAACTGTCCTTTCCAAAGCATCTTTCAGCAATTCTTACGTCTTTCATATCCTAGGGATGTTATTGTATAAGTGCTTAAACTTTAAATTTCACCTATATGTAGCAATGCTTATGCATATAATCCATAAATTAGGATCTTCTTTTTTAATTTATTTTTTTATTGTTCATATTATTACAGATGTCCCCCATTTTGCCTCCCCTTATGCCTTACCTCCACCAAGCCCCTACCCCACCCCAGGCCTTCACCACACT
>NW_006381453.1:0-1862 GCF_000327345.1 Myotis davidii
TTTTTTTTCCACTATGAATTTAGCTCTTGGATGTATTCCAGAATATGTGTGGTGCACAATTTGTCATTGCATTGAAGAACATTAGTCATGTGGCCCCCGCCCCTCCTAAGGGTTAATATTAGGAATTATAGTAAGTAAATGAAATATGGAATGCTATTTTCTTAATCTCACTCGTGGCCTATTTGAGCCTGAAATAACTACTAAGTAAAAATAATGTTACATCTATTTTAATGCTTCTAAAGGCCATTGCAATAATGGTAGTTCTCTACTGGTTAACTTAACTACTTTATTTATAATAAAAGCTTAGATAAAATCTTATTTCCTTCAATCTGCTTGATATGTCTTTAAGATTGACTCAGTCTATCTATAGTTGTGGTGGTTATTATTGCAATTCAACCTCAGCCTTAGCATTATATTCATATCTAGTTGTATGATAGCTGAACTTGAAATAACTGTACATGTTGATGGCTGCTTCCTGCTAATACCTTTAATTTTCTGCCTGGACACTTTCTTTCTAGCCACTGGAGCACTGATGATCTGCCTATACAAAGGCCCAAACCAGAAATTCCAGATTTAAAACCCGTAGAAACAGCTTATCACCAGTATCAAATAGGGCATCGGTAGATAAATCTCACCATTTTCTTGCCCCCTAGTTTAACCTTGAGGCATATATTGCCCCAGAACTTCACAAACATTATCACTTGGGGATCTTATTAAATATTTATATTCTAATTCAGTGGTCTTGGGATGGAGCCTGAGGTGACAATGATAAAGAGAATGATGATGCTCCACTTAGAGTAGCAGGTTCTACACAGTCTCCCAGAATTCCCCAGTGGAATAAAGTTTGCTCCATTTGCCCTCAGTGGGAAGTTGCTTGACCTCTCCTTTAATTAGTTTTCTTTCCTTTTCTATTTTTCATTTCTTCATCCCTCCAGTAGTGTTTCCTACTTTCAGAAGAATCCTTATCTCAGGGTCTGCTTCTTAGGGAACACAAACCATGAATTTACCAGGGCACACATACATACGTAGCAGTATCTTGGTCTATCTATCTAGATTCCATCTCCTTATCTATCTGTCCTAAACATAGTAACATAGGGCAGCCTCTTAAAGAATCCTGGCAGTTGAGGAGTTGAAAGGGAAAAGAAGAAGACATCCAAGAAAGGATGGAAAGAGGAAGGTGATGAACACCAACTAAATTAGCTTTTTCTTCCTCCTGACAGAGTTGTCAAATGGATTTGATATTGTGAGTGCTAGTTAAAGAGGAGACTGGGCAGTTAGTTATGGCTGCATAAATAGTGCCTTTCCAGAAGTCCACAGAGAGATAGCTGTTCTCCTAGAAAACCCAGGCAAGTACTTTTCACCTGATTCTATTATTCAAGACACACTGTTGGGAGGATTGGCCATTGGGGTCATGAGAAGAATGTTGGTTAAAGGCTACTCTTGGAAGGACTGGAGGCAGCATAAGTTCAGATGGTGGGTTAGGCAATACCACACTTCCAGGCTCTGGGTCAGCTCTGTAAAGGAAAGGAAAACTATTGAATGGCCTTTGTTATGGTCATCTGGATTTCTTTAGAGACTTTGTTCATCCAATACAATGTGTGCTACTTATCTTGTGGGAGCATGATTGAGAACAAAGTTCTGAATGTCTTCAGCTCAGACGTCAACCCTACCCTTTCCTGGTTATGCTGCCATAGTGTGCTATTCAATCTTTTTCAGTATCAGTTTCCAATCTGTATAGTGGGGACAATAAAACTGATCTCATAGAGTTGTGATTAAAATTAAATAGATGACTGGATAAAAAAGCAGTGGTACATATGCACAATGGAATCTACTCAGCTATACTAGTAAAAGGAACAAAATCT
>NW_006381454.1:0-1860 GCF_000327345.1 Myotis davidii
AAGGAAAATCGAGACGACTGAGGCCTGAGTAGACAAAGGGAGACAGAGCTGAAATTTCATGCTCTTTCCAGACAGTGCGCTGGTCCCAGGGGCATGCCATCTGTCGTTGTCCTCTCATGACCATTATTGCCGAGGACATCTATTTGGCCTAATTGCAGTAATGCCACAGACAGAATTTGCAGGAGGAAAAGAAAAGTTGCCAGAGCCCGTTAGTTTGAGATAACATTTTATTGAATCCTCACCCTATTACAGATTTTCAGCTCTCCCACTCACTGCCTCTCCGCCCACCAGTGTTTTTAATAAGAGGTAATGATGTTCAGAGAGTCTTAAACATATCTCGGTGGATTTCAAACATTTCTCAAAACTACCACAGGTAGTATATTTTCGTGTAGAATGGGTGCTGAGTTAGCTGTTTCACAGAAAGCTGATTGAATGAGAGGGAAATCACTGGTAGACACAGATACTAGCACGTGGCTCATGCAGGCATCAGCTCTCACTGTGTGAAATGTGGTTCAGGAAAGTTAAATAACAGGAGGACCTGAGATGCTTCATCTCTAGCTGGGGAGACAAAACAGCACGCTCCTGTCTGGGACTTAGACTGGGGAAATCTGGAATCAAAACGAAAAGAATGGTCTAGAATCCCATGCACCCTGACTTCCAAATGTCACCAGGTAGTTTTAATACTTTAGCTACTATGGAAACTCAGAAAAATGCTTGAGGGATGATGCATTATATTGGCACCTAATAATAGAACCGATTTGGCTACTATATTCATTAAAACTTTGCATGGCTCAAATCACATTTCTTAAAGTATAGACAGCATAAATGTTTGCTATAATGTGGCTTGGTCAATTACAAAGGTTCTAAGACCTATCTTTCCTAGACATGAAAGCAGATACTGTGTCATATTTGTGAAACAATGGGGTGACGTATTTATAATTGCTTTCCACTATCCACTCACTGCCGTTATGTAACTTGTGTATGCCATGATTGATTTGATGTTTGTTTGCTTATAACAGGAGGACTATACTGAAAGGTATTGCGAATGTTGTATCATTCGGGACATCAAACAGAAAAATAAATTACTTTTAGGTTGTCTTCTTGGACTATTAACTATTTCTTTCACATATTTATAGGCAACCCAACTGCCCAAGCATCATTAAGAATCACAAATAGGTATAATCTATGTTCTTTAAACCTAATTTATACTAACATGAAAATGAATTACTTTATTTTTCTGATGTTATTAAAACTACCTCATATAAGGCTATCGAAGTGCAAAAGAGAATAAATACAAATATACATTTGGTTAAATGCTTGCATGTAAGTATAATTCTTCCATTCATTAAATAGTTTGGGGGGGGCATAAGATAATAGAGGAGATTCCATTAACATGTTTGTGTTTTGAAACAATTATTATTCAAGATATCCCCTCTATACCCAGTTAATTCTTTGAAAACACACTTGCAAATCAAGTAAATTTTCAAATCTTGGTCTGAATATGCACAATTTAAAAATCTGTCCATTTTCCAGAAGCAAATATGGTGACCTTTATGAGCCTTTGGTTAGACGCTTCATGGCCCACCCACACCAAAGGGCATTTATACAAATCTTCTGAGATACACCCACCCATTAAAAGGCCACAAAACAAAATGCCAAGTAGCACATCCCAGTCGAAGTGGATAGAGCCATGTCCTAGAAATTATTAAATGAATCATCTATTTCTGGTTTTCTGAATGAGCTATTCTATGTCTCGGTTGCTCTTACTCTTAAAATAGGGAGAGAATTTCCACACCCACAACCCAGTTGTGTTGGTTGTTCTCTCTGTGACTAGATTGCCTTCTCTGCTTTCCCTGCCTT
>NW_006381455.1:0-1862 GCF_000327345.1 Myotis davidii
GAGGGCTCCTGGACTGTGAGAGGGCACAGGCCTACTATATAGATAATTCTTTTCATTTATACTTTCCTAATCCTTCAGAATTGATGACAATGACTGACATTCTTAGAAGCAAAGATAAAATTATTAAACTATGTACACAGTCCTACCCCACAATTGCACTTTGGGTTTATACTGATATAACATGTTCCTCTTGCCTTTGGTACTACAAATTGACTATTACAGGAGCAATTTCAAATTCTCTAAGTAAAAGTGATAAAAGAATCTAATGAATTTCTCTAAGCCTATCTTTCAAAGGTGACTGTACTATCAAATGTTTATTTTTCTGAATTTTACAGGTAGAAATGAATCGTTCTTCACTTAACACTACTTGTGGAAGGAGATATGCAGCATTTTCAAGATCTGCTTTTAACTGTGTTTTTAGTCTATTACATGTATAATAAAATATGAAACTGGCAGTGAGTTGCAAATGACACACTTGTAGTAGTGTTCACATTTGCCCATATTTTGAGAAGTTGCATAAGTACAGGCATTCTTACCATATCTAAGAGAGCAAGGGTTTGTACCAGTGTCACTATACAACTAGCCCTTCAAGGAGAGTTAAACTGGATGAACTATCCAAATTCACAAATAGGATTTATTTTACCATTTGTAGTCCTAGGTAAATACAATGTTCACTTTCTATACATAGGTAGAAAATTAATCGTTTAAACCAGAAAGATAGGAGGATACTATTAATTATTACAAGTTAGACAACATATATAAACTGGAACTCCCCTGGACAAACTGCATTTATGGTCACCTTGGCTGTAATTGACAGGTCATAAATAGGCTTCCAAAATGTCTTTTAAACAACTCCCAATCTGTCAATAATGTACTTGTAATAAGGGTCTTCAAAGTTTAGCATATACTAGTATATATACTAGTATATATATATATATACTAGTATATATACTAGTATATGCTAAACTTTGAAGACCCTTATTACAAGTACATTATTGACAGATTGGGAGTTGTTTAAAAGACATTTTGGAAGCCTATTTATGACCTGTCAATTACAGCCAAGGTGACCATAAATGCAGTTTGTCCAGGGGAGTTCCAGTTTATATATGTTGTCTAACTTGTAATAATTAATAGTATCCTCCTATCTTTCTGGTTTAAACGATTAATTTTCTACCTATGTATAGAAAGTGAACATTGTATTTACCTAGGACTACAAATGGTAAAATAAATCCTATTTGTGAATTTGGATAGTTCATCCAGTTTAACTCTCCTTGAAGGGCTAGTTGTATAGTGACACTGGTACAAACCCTTGCTCTCTTAGATATGGTAAGAATGCCTGTACTTATGCAACTTCTCAAAATATGGGCAAATGTGAACACTACTACAAGTGTGTCATTTGCAACTCACTGCCAGTTTCATATTTTATTATACATGTAATAGACTAAAAACACAGTTAAAAGCAGATCTTGAAAATGCTGCATATCTCCTTCCACAAGTAGTGTTAAGTGAAGAACGATTCATTTCTACCTGTAAAATTCAGAAAAATAAACATTTGATAGTACAGTCACCTTTGAAAGATAGGCTTAGAGAAATTCATTAGATTCTTTTATCACTTTTACTTAGAGAATTTGAAATTGCTCCTGTAATAGTCAATTTGTAGTACCAAAGGCAAGAGGAACATGTTATATCAGTATAAACCCAAAGTGCAATTGTGGGGTAGGACTGTGTACATAGTTTAATAATTTTATCTTTGCTTCTAAGAATGTCAGTCATTGTCATCAATTCTGAAGGATTAGGAAAGTATAAATGAAAAGAATTATCTATATAGTAGGCCTGTGCCCTCTCACAGTCCAGGAGCCCTC
>NW_006381456.1:0-1860 GCF_000327345.1 Myotis davidii
GCTGTTAAAGTGTGTATACATTTTTTGGCAACATCCTGTATATACACCAAAACTCTGTGCACTTTATATCCCTTAGTAAATTTCCTAAATAGTAACTTTTCTTCCACATACATTTCAGTTTAATTATCTATATTTTTATGTTGTCATGCATTATCTCCGTCATTTTTTTCCTTAAAATGGTTAATTTTTTAATTAAAAACTTGGTGTTATCATTATTTTACTTAATTAAATATTTATTTTATGTGTTTAGTGAGATGCTTCAACTGGTTTTGTGTTTAAGACATCTTTCTGGCAAATCAATCTTATGCTTTTCCAGCTTTAGTTAATAAGCACAAAGTTGTCTCACAAATAAATGGGAGATTAGGTATATAGCATTTACTATAAATAATATAAACACACATAAAAAGAGAATTTAATGATTATTTGAGTCTTTAATCTCTTCGGTCTTAGTGGAGGGTGGGCTAAAATTCAACCATTTCTCCCCCCAAGCACAAAGGACCACATGAAAGACTTGAGATCCTTCTTCCCAACATACTCTTTTGGTGCTAAAATAACAAAGACTAAGAATACGTTTAGGTTTAATCCCTTAAAAATATAAAGGTTATAGAAAACTAGACAAGCATCTTATTATAAATTAAACATACTTTAGGGCAAAAGCTTTAAGAAAATTAAACACTTAAGGAATTTTTGCTTAACAATTATAGCTCCTGAAAGCTTGCCTGCCGTACATCTAAAAAGGTCTATTTTAGGTAGATTGAACTGGGACATCTGGAAAATTAGGTTGAGTTATTATGATAAAAATGACAACTACAACAAAAATGTCCAGCAGGCACCATGATTTAAAAAGAAAACTGTACTTGAGTTGATTCAATAAGTCTAAATTTAGTAGCTAACTCTATTTAGCAGAATGTTAGGAGAAATAGATAGTTTATAGCAGAGTCATATAATTCAGACAATTCAGAAACTGAGATATAAAACTGATTGTCGTCTAAATAAAACAAAAATATAGTGGATCTTTTTGGCAAGAACACCCAAGAAATGAAATTATTTCTGCCAAAACCAGAGTGAAACTAATCAAATATATTAACACGTCTGAAGGAAGAATGTACTAGTCTAGAGTGGGGAGAATTTGTTGTTCACTGATCAGCATAATGGAGAGGTACCTTCTGACACCTTGGTTTTTAGCTATGTCTCAGCACATGAATATTCTGGCCCAAGAAGATGAGTCTCCATATGGTGTTTCAGTGGGTATATGGGTATATCTTCATGGAGCTAACTATAAGGAGATGAATGTATCAAGCTATCAAGCTATCCATCTACCCCCCATTTTCCCACTATTCCATGTTTACCTAGCATAACATGCTGAATCTTATTGGTATCCCCCAACAATATGTCTGGGGAAAAAAAATGCTTATCAGCCAACAAAAGCTTATTCGAGATAGTTGTATTTCTCATTGTAAGAATTAGTACATTGGCTTTCATATTTTCATGTATTGATCTCTGAGTGTTTGGTTAACCAAGAAATTGATCATGTGCTGACACATTAGGCTTCTAACTTTTCAAGGGTGAGAGCTACTCAGGTAATGTCATGCTGTGGGGAAAAGATGCCCTTTTAAAGATGACATAAGCCTGAAATAAGGTCCATCTTTATAAGCATCAACACTTCTACTGATCATCTTTTGAAACATGTCGTTGACACTACTACTCTTTTCCACCTAGTACAAAGCACCCTCAACTCTCAAATAGAACAGTAGCCTCTGGACTTGGTCTCTACAGTGTGTTCCTCACACAGCACACAGCCAAAGTGATTCTTTAAAATATAAGAAAAAAATAAAATCATTATGAGAGAAAAGAAAAAAA
>NW_006381457.1:0-1862 GCF_000327345.1 Myotis davidii
AAAAAAATGGAAAAGAGACTATATTGACACATATCTAAAAATACAGGAGAGAAAGAACAGAGAGAAAACAATTCCTCATTACTCATGTCTCCCACTGGATTCTCCCCCCTCTTCTTAAGACTTCCAAGTCCTTCTGTCACCCTCCGTTGAAGTGGCTGTCCCTGTCAATTGTCTGTCACTGCTTAATGTCATTCTTAAAAAGACTCACCAACTTTCTGAGTGACACTGTAACTTCGACCAATTTGCATTTCTGCCACAGTGGAAATTATTTTTGAAAGTGTCTGCATCCTTCCTGGGCTCTTTGAGGCCTTAATTGTCTAGAATGTCACCAGATCCATAAACTTCCTGCAAGTGGTTCTGTCTGAAAGGGACTCAGTGTGAGTAGGTGTCGCATGTTCCTTCACAAGACATTTTTATACGAGTTCTAACACCTTGCTGGGTACACATTGTTATGAGATTTGGAAGTGACCTATTGCCATGGTCTGTGGAATTATTTTTTGATATTCCAGGCTTGGCAGGTGCAGCACAGAAAACGGTGGTAGTCACTACACAGACGTTGGAGCCAGATTGGTTGACAATCGTGGATTTTCCTTTACCCAATCCTGTGACCCCAGGTACTTCCTATCAACTCGGTTGCCCTCGGTAAAACTGGAGGTCAAAAGTGCCTAACTCATAAGGTAACTGTGTTGGTGAAGTACATTTGGACTTCATCCTTGGAATAGTGTAGGCACTCAATCAATGGCCACTTCCCTTGCTTTGATGGCTATCTGTGGGATGACATTAAAGGGCATCTCATGGGGAGCCCAAAACATGAAACTCCAAGTACAAGTCATGAATGTGGTAAGGAAAACTCCTGGACACTGCTACCAAGTCCTTCAAAATAATGTTTGTTGTCACTATATAATGTGCTTCCTTGTCCATCTACATTTGCCCATTCATATCCTCTACCTTTCTTTCTCCTTCCCTTCCCTTTCCTTTGTCCATTCTTCCTTTTTTTAATATGAGTGCTTTCAGAAAATATGTTCAGGGAATTGACATAACACAATATATGGATTGGTATTTACATTTTGCAGATGCAGAACCTGAGACAGATAGGTTTCAGAATTTATGCAAGTTGACTCAGCTGGAAAAATGGCAGACCTGGGTATACCAGTTCTCTCTGGTCTTTCTCCACTGAGCAGCTCTATCACTGCACTCCTTGGTCATCCTATTCGTCTCTCTGATCAAATGACACTAAACCTGCACTTTTGTTTCTCTCTTAGGGAAGATCTGATTCCAGGCTTAACAGCAGCTATTAGCAATCTCATACAAGGTCCTTTTAAAACGTGAGAATCACTTTGAGTTTAATTTCTTTTAAAGCAAACTTGAACTCGCTTTTCTATGGATGCTATGAAGAGGAAAATAGTCTAGCCCAGGGTCGATAAAGAATTGAAGAGTGAGGTTAATATAAAAGCAGAATGAGAAGTAGTTTCAGGGGTGATATGCCATGTGCAAGCCTATAAAACAAATAGCAATTATCACATTAGAAAAATGAGTCTCTTGGAATGGAAGCTGTTTCTGACACTCTATTCTGTATACCACTCTCTTGTGTGTATTTGCTCACTTTGTGTCTCTGATTGACTAAATCAATGCATGACACTCCCCACCCCTGTGCTTAAGAAGAAAACTATTTTGTTCCATAACAACTCAATCATTAGAGATGAAAGCCATGTTTTCCCCCAAACGCCCCCTTACATATTGGCTCAATGCATTCAAAATACTGTCTGTATTATACTTTACTTGTATATGAAACTAATATTACTTGCTCATGTATATTTAAACAATGGCATCACATATTACATCCTATATAATAAAAGCCTAAT
>NW_006381458.1:0-1862 GCF_000327345.1 Myotis davidii
AGCTGGTTGTTCAACTTGGCACAGTGGTATACAGAAGGAGGAGATATAGGTGCTCTGATTCTGTTGTTTTACTTCTTATTGTAAATTTATAACATGTCAGTGACTTAATTACCTGAATTATAAACTCATTTAACTTAGCTTACACAAGATCATCTACTTAAGACAAACTTGTCATAGCAGAGCCAGTTTATTCATGCAACTGCATCCTTCCAAATTCAAGGCCAGCATTTCTGCTCAGCTGGGGCCTTTTCCTGCTTAGCTTTATCAGCTCAAAATCCTTCTCAGGCCAAATGCAAAACTTGCTGTTCTCCAGTTTTGTGATAATTTTATAATTGGAGACATAGCAAATATCTTTTAAAAAAACAACTTCCAAATTAGCAAGCACCTTTAAGTAGTTGAAAAGAATAAAATTTCAATCAGAATAATCATTAGAGACAGGAAAAGGATTTTAAGTAAACTTGAGTTCACCTAAGCTTAAGAGCTTCATTGAGTAGTCTGTTAAAGTTGTTTACCTTTTAAATACAGTGAGCTAATTAGACTACTTGTTAGGGTAATGCTAATGCTCAGAGCAGATTTCCTGGAGAATCTCTGCCTATGCAAATCCTGCCCTTCAAGGCCCGTTCAAATACTGCTCTCCTCCCTGACCACTCTCCTGTAACCCTAACCTGACCTATTGTAAGGTCTGTATTACATTCTTCTGTGTATTCAAGTTAGTTACGTTCATTCCTTCTCCCTCTTAGGACTGTAAACACCTTGAAGGTTGTACCATTGTTTAATCATTTTTACCAAAGATTCTCACACTGCCTCATATATTCTAGGCTCTCTAATCATTACGAATTTAAAATTAGGAATATTACTGTTTAGCACAGAGGTAATATAAATTCTATAAAATTTTTAGTTTTGATAATGAATCAAAGCTTTTTTTACTGTTATTTAAAACCAGGTATAATAACCCTGAGAAACTTTTGGAAACGAAATGTGGACGGTGTGGCGAGTGGGCCAATTGTTTTACACTGTGCTGCCGAGCCTTAGGGTTTGAAGCTCGCTACGTTTGGGATTACACAGGTACAGAACTCGTGTGAGCAGAGAGTAGTAGGGCTTTGCAGAATTAAGGATTTTACCGTCTGGGCTTGTTATGTTCGGTCTGGTACTTTCTGGCCTTCTGAGTACGAGCTTCCATTTGCCTTTTGTAAAATAGTAATACCAACCTCACGGATTTTTATGGGGATCACAAAATTTTTGTGGTGCACCTAGTATTTTGCATAGTACTCTGCACTATAAACATTCTTTATTAATAATTTACCATGCCATTTTTAGTAATGGTGTTTCTATATGGATAAGAGCATGTGTAATAATATGCTATGGAAATCTTTACTTTTGTAGGATTAGTATAAAAGATTTAGTAATCTTAAATCTTAATATACAAAAAAGTAATAAAAGCCATGTGAAATTTATTTTGTTCTTATTTAGAAATGACATATGTCATCTACATGTCAAAAGTTGTTTTCCTTTTTTTCAGTGTTTAACTTATGTTTCATTTGTTACTGTTCTCTTACAATGTAGAACATCAATAATCAGAGAGCCTCCTTAGACTTCCTTTTGGTTCTGGGTCTTAAAAATTGAAAGAGACTGCATTTTCAAAAGTGACATTAACTTCCTCACATTAGCAAACTGATCTCTGTTTTTGATGCTATTGTTCAATATGTTCACCCTTTTTAAAGTTATAGCTCACATTATTTTTAATTAAGCCGAAAACTGACTGCATTAAATGAGATTTTCCACAAACATTTTCAAGGATTTCAAAGGGACAGAGAAAACAAGTGTACTAGAGTCTTGTGTGCCACAAAATGTTCAGTCTTAAC
>NW_006381459.1:0-1863 GCF_000327345.1 Myotis davidii
GGGTGAGGATTAACAACAAAAAATTACGATAATTAAGACATAATCCTAACCCTTGAATATAAAGCCACAGAGATAAAATGGAGAGAAATGAAGTCAGAGTTATGTAGTGATACAGAATTTGCTGGACAAGATGAAATAAATATTGAACTAAACACCAGGCAAAACTTCTTCATGAGTGACTGTTAATAATAGATCGTGGAGTAGATCATTATGTTCACACAAAAAAAGACCCTTCTATAGAAATTTCTACAAATAACTAAGTGAAGGAAAAGCTCTAGTCTTAACCCTTTAGAGAAGGCAGCTGGTTTTTATCCATTTCTAGTATCAGAAACACACAAATATACATGGGATTACTCTAATATCTATTAAACTGACTTAGTTAAGAGAATCAACTGTGATTGTTGCCTTCAGCTTTGTTTCAATGCTATATGTCTATTCTACACTTATTCTTTATTGTTAATTCTCTCATTTATTAATACTACTGGACTACTACACACTCTTAGAAAACAGAACACCACATTGCAAAGGAAAACACCAATTGAGGACTTTCATTCAACAGACAGCACTCGAGGCCCACTAAAAACTCTCTCTATACGTATTAAGTACAAATCATCCTCAAAATATAACATAATGTCGTGAATGAAAAATGCCAAGCATTATCCTGCTACTACATTGTGGCTGAGAATAACACACCTGGAAATAACAACTAGGATTAAAAGTTATCCATTTTCACGTTTAACTTCCTATTTACTTTCAGGACAAGAGGTAGCCATATTTAAAGCAAGTTTCCAGAATGTGATAGCCATCTCTGCAAACTAATGAATAGATAATAAACTTTCTAGAGTTAACACCCAGAGGCTGCGCCTCACCTGCATGTGAGTGGGATATGAGCTACCAGGAGCCTGAGCAGAAGATGTAGGTGGCGAAGAAGTGACAGCAGGGGTTGGTGCTGGGGCTGCTTGTGGGGTGGGTGCTGCCGAATCCAATGTATAATTTTTAAAGGCCTCCACATCCTCAGGTCTAAGGAAGAGAAAGAATGCATAAGTATAAGGGGGGGTTATAAAGCAGATTTAGCTCCTACAGAAGGAGTCTTAGGAGCCTTTAACTCCTAATTCCTCAATTCTGGGTTAAAACAGCCCACTAATCACCTAAATTCCAAAAATCACCAGGGTGCCACTCACTTTTCAACTGTGATACAGATGACTGAGCCAATGGGAACATCTCTGGTGCCTTCAGCAACAAGTATCTTTGCCATGTAACACTCCTCCATGCTCTCGAATCCCACCGTGGCTTTATCAGTTTCAACCTTTTAACACAAAAGTAGGCGCTTAGGCCTGTGCTGCCAAGTTATGAAGATTATTAGCTTGTGTTTAGAAGTGAAGATACAACCTCTATCACAGAGGTGAAAGAAGGAATTATTTTTTAGAACTTAGCTAAAAATTCATTTCTGCCAGCTGCTGACAAGTTGACAACATCTCGGTTTCTTAAGGAGTAACTACCCACCCGGAAAGTTAATGCTCAGTTTAGCTAACTCGGTCCTTTTTAACTTAGCTCCATATTTTAAAACAACTCACCTCTGCAATGAGTTCGCCCTCGTTGATTTTTTCCCCTTCCTTTTTCTCCCAACGGGCGATGGTGCCTGCTTGCATGGTGGGGGAAAGAGAGGGCAATGCAACCTGGGGGAGGAGGAAAAGGAGGAACACTGACATTTAAACGGGCTGCCTCACTCTCCATCTGGTTTCCTGTTTCATGCCATTCAATGTAACGCAAAGAGTTCGCGTCTCGCCACCCGCTGGGCCCTGGGGCCGTGGGGATGTGCAGGGAACTCCGGCCGCCAGGACCTCTCGTGCCAGCTTCCTGCTC
>NW_006381460.1:0-1862 GCF_000327345.1 Myotis davidii
TTGGTGTACAAGATGACACTCCAACCAACTGAACATCCAGCCAGGGCTTAACTGATTTGGTTTTTGAAAATATGCCATGAGTCATGATCGAAGACTGAGCTCTGGGAAGAAATAGGTGTCAGAAAGTTGGTAATGAGGCTGCTTCCGTAATGAATAATCAAATTCAAAAGTCCATTATATAGGGAGGAAGTAAAGAATCCAGCTTCCAATTACTGGTTAATTAGTCATAAATGAGAGAGAAAAAGTCAAAGAGTAGCAATTACTGACTAATTAGTCAAAAATGGGAGAGAAAAAGTTAAAGGTTAAGATTCTAGTTTGATAAGGACAGTGGTACAAATAATCAAAGTAGGGGATATTATAGGAGAAGAAGTTTGAAGAGGCTGGGACAGAGACTGAAAATAGAAATAAATGAGATCTTTATATCCAGAGTGATTTTGAAATTCCTAAAGGAAATTCGTTAGCAAATTAGACATAGAAGTCTGTATCTTGTCCCATAAACCCCCAAATTCCGTAGTTGGTATTCTGTCAGCTGAAGAGTTCATCCTTTGAACAGTATACTAAGTGAGAAAAGGTCAAGAATGAAGCTCTAAGAAGACAGCATTTGAAGGCATGTGGAGGAAGTAGATTCAAATAGGAAAACTAAGAAAAAGTCACATATTAGAAGTTGTCACTGGTAATGATATTATTCTAAAAGCCAAAAGAGAGCATTTCCAAAAATTCACACTCCACTCTGTCAAATGACAGCCCATGTATCACAATGGTGCTATATTACTACTTTCAGGAATGTTTTGTTAATTTTCAGTTCTTATTTTTTCAAACCACCAGGTGACAATTATGTACTAAATAAAAAAATTCATTACAGTCATGCCTCTTTTCTTCTTTTATCTTGCACATATACATAATAAATGAATGTTGCATGTAACAACATTTTTGTGTGTTTTTTTCAATTTAGCTGTGTCAATTATAGATTGAATTTGACTGAGAATAACAGAATGCCAAAATATCATTCCTTAAACACTCCAGGATTTAATTTTTTATGTTAAAAAAAATAAATGTAACTCTCCCTGGTCTATTATATTAGCTTTATAGTATTCTGGATCTGGCTCTTCCACATAACAGTCTACTTCACCCTCTTACCATGTGGCGTCCATTCTCAAGGTTAAGATGGCTGCTGAAGCTCTGGTTCTCACATCTGAGTTGCCAGTCTAATGAAAAAGAAAGAATAGGGATTAAAAATGATGTCCCTCTCCACCGAGTCATATCCTTTGAAATAACCTTCCCAGAATTCCCTCCCACAAGTATGTGTACTTGACCACATCTAGCTTCAGTAAAGATTGGAAATGTAACATTGGTTTCTTGTAGCAATGGACCAGGATAAAATTTCGAGTTTGGTAAAGAGGATGGATAGTTGGTAGGTTATTAGCTGTCTTTGCCATGAGTTCCTAATATATGGAAGGATATGGCTAGTTTGAAAAAATCATAAAAATATATTTAAATAGTATCCTTTCCTTTCTTCAAGTAACCAATAGTCAACTAGAATATATGTAAACCCAAAATATAAAAAATAGCATTTTTGCCATGAAGAAGGCATTACAAAGTGTACAAAGGTCTGTATGTGTTTTCATGGAAAATATGATACCTGATGGAATGCACTTTCCAAGTGGCTAAGGTTAGGACAGAACACGAAAGGATGAAAGACCATTATGGGCATAGGAAATGATATGTGATAAAGTACCAAAAATAGCATGGTGAAAATAACACTGGGCCTCAGAATTTGAAACAGAAAATTAAAATCCACACTGAAAACTTAAAAAAATTACTTATATACTCAACCAAGATGGTGGCATAGGTAAACACCTGTA
>NW_006381461.1:0-1862 GCF_000327345.1 Myotis davidii
TTTGCCGATGCTATTTTTATACAGTGACGTAGCAGTCTTGTAGGAAAACAAGGAAGTTAAACAATAAAACATTTAACTTCTTCATTAAGAACATAAATAAAGGTAAAAGTGCGAATTACCACTGATATAGTCTATACCCCTTCCTGCTCTATATTCCTCCACAGTACTACAACATCTAGCAAACTGATTTTGACTGATTTGCTTTATTTTCTTTCCCTTTTTGAACGTAAGCATCACAGAGGAAAGAATTTTTGCATGTTTCTTTTGCTGTGGTTTCCCCAGCAGCTAGGAGAGAGCCTGACACATAGTAGGTGTTCAGCAATGACTGGATGACGGGAGAGACACTGCTCCGAGGCTACAGAATACCCGGTGGAAATGTTCTCCTGCACGAGGCTACACACCTGCTCCTCCTTTCAGAGAACATTAGGGAGTCATCCCTTCCATCTTTCATCTGCACTTGGCTATCCAGGTTGTGTTAGAATTGCTCACTCAGGCACTTCTTCTCCAGAGGTTTATGTCTTGAGAATCAGGGCAATGAAATCGTAGACCCTGAGTGACTTTGAGGCCTGAACAGCCGCTTCGGGGTTGGCAGTTCTGCCTTCTGGAACAGGCCTTCTCGCCGGATGCACACAGCAGTCGCCTGAGGCCTAGTTAAAGTGCAGATTCGGACTCAGTAGATCTAGCGGGGGCCAGAGTCCGCCTTTCTCACAAGCTTCCAAGCAATGCTGCTGCTGAATTGGGGTCGCATCGTAAATACCAAAAGGTTCTAGCGCAAACCTCTCCACAGGCGAACATTATAATGCTCCCTCCCCCTCCCCAATATTGTATTGGTTCCCAAACTCATTTCAAAAGACCAGAGCTCTCAGCTGGGTGTTGTTAAAGGCCCCGGGGCTTCCTGACTCTATAAGCAGCATCTGCCCCAGGAAGGCCCAGTCTTCATTAGGGCTGCACCCCTCACGAGCTCTTCTCTAAGTCTTTCAGGGTCCCAGGCCCCTTCCAGGAAATCTCTGGCCTCATGCTTTCCCACCACTACCCACTTTCACATAAACCAAGCTTGGCTTTTCAGAGACTACAGAGGCCGTCTAGTCTCAACAACCTCAACTTCCTTCTTCCCCCAGCAACTCCAAATTACTTAACCTTCTCCACGTGCCCCCGGTCTCAGAGAAAGAGGTCGGGAATTTCATCTCTTCTCCGGCCTCCCCGGCGTCCTGCCCCAGCACTGGGTGGCTCTGACATCTGACATCGGGATCTTACTGGCTGGATGACCTCACTCAAGTTCCTCACCAGCACTAAGCCTCACCTTACTCATCTCTAAAATGGGGGTGATGACAGTGTCTACGTCGAGGGTTGAGAGGATGAAAGGATGACTAGGTGGGAACCATTCAGACAAGGCGTGGTAAGTCAGTTAAAAGTTCTTTTAACTTACAATGATCTCTTCCCTCATATTTTCAGTCTTGGGTGGGAAGGACAGTGAGAATGAATGAATGCTGTCCCTACCACCGTGAGGGTTCAGGGAAGGCTTAATGTCCTTGAAAGTGGAGAGATTCTTCACCACAGGTTTCTCCAGTCTTTTGTTGGGAAGTGTTTCCAAGGTCAATAGAGGGTGATAGTCAACAGCGTCTGCTCTGGTCCATCCTGATTTTTAAACCAAGTTGACCAACGGGGCCACCTACACCCTTGCTCTTCAGCAGCGATTGCTCTGAGACCTTCTTTCCTCTCTTAAACCCTTGTTCTTGGTTCCCACTTCGTCCCTGATTCTTCGTGACCTTCTTGTCTTCATTTTTTATTTCAGGCCTCATACTAGTTCCTTAACGTTGATGACAGATTCTGGCTTTATAGCTTTTACCCTGGACACCCAAAGG
>NW_006381462.1:0-1863 GCF_000327345.1 Myotis davidii
AATTTTCTTATCTATGAAATGGGAAGGCTGACTGACCTCTTTTCTCTGTAGTACCTCTCAGCTCTTCCATCCAGTCTAGGAATCTGCCTTCCTGCTGCATGTAGGTTTTAAAGAGGTTTAAAGGTAGACCAAAGCTTACATCTCAGCTTGAATATAAGAATGGAGTTCTGCATAGAGCTTAGGGAAGAGTGAATCCCAAGGAAGGATCCCATCCTCTCCTCAAGAGGCCACAGGGCAGTCATGGGAACCTGGAGACCACTTACAGTGTAGAAGTTGAGAGACAATTGGCTTTCAAATGTGCCCATGCTCCCGTTCTTCACGTGAACAGTGGCCACTCTGAAAAGGGGAGAGAATTTTGCATAAGGACTGAAATATGCCTGATTGACAAGGACTGCAGAGCACACGCAAGGCGGCCAGCCCCCCACTCTGAGAAACTTACCTCTGGTCAAAGGCAGCCTGGTTCACCAAGTAGGTGGAGTGGTAGGTGCAGGAAAAGGAGTAGTTCACGGGCTGGTTCTTCACAATCACTGTGCTGTCATTGGAAACAATGTGGCTGTAGAAGTGGTAGATGGGGGGCTTGTACTGGAGGAAGGAAGAAGGCAGTTAAGGTGGACCTGTACCCCCATGAGGAGAAGGAGGATTCTGAGAAAAGTGATTGAAGTTGGCTCAGAAAACTACCCCATGGGCAGACATGAATATCTGCCATTGAGAGCAGCACCCATTCTTTTTGTCTGGGTGGGTTGGTCATTTTTATAAAGAGTTCTTGAGCCTGTTCAACTACGATCATTTAAAATAATTTAAGTTGAGTGCTGTATATTGAATGTTGTATCCACTCCAACTAGTGGCTTTATTGGGAGGTTGCAGATTTCTCCTCTGTCATAAAGGATATGCAAGAGGTTGTCTATGGTTCCTTTACATTCTGATGACCTTTCCTGGGTAGTTCACAAGAGCTCATTATGAATTGTGTTATAGTTTGGTTACTCCTTTACAATGCCCTTTACCACCAGTTCAAAGCCTGGGGCAGAAGATGTCCCACCCATCCAACCCAGGAAGCAGCTTTTGAGCACAGGCTCAGACCTCAAAGCAAAGTAGAGGTGGGAAATGTATGTTGCTCTATTCACAGAAGGTGGCCTAGTTGGCTCTGGCAACCAATCAAGAGACTAAAATTCAAATCCAAAGAGTCACCTAAACTAGGCAGAAGAGAAGAATTTAAATGACATTGACATCCCAGGAAATGAGATTAACTCTTAAAAGGAAATGGGTGAATTCTAAATCTTTCTAAGAATGGACAGCAGACATCTTATTCTTGGGCCCAGCTCTCGTCTTAGCGACTCCTCATTGTGTGGGCTGAACTTACCTCGGACTGGGTTCCACAATAGGACTTGTTTTTAGGTGACAAATCTGGGATTACAAATTGGTAGTATCCTCCTTCATGGACCCCATTGTAACACAGCCCGCCCAGGGCCAGCTGATGTACTTCCCATCCATAGGGACACTCGGGGATTTTGGTGATGATGGTTTTTGGGTAACAGAACACAAGAATGACATCTAGAAAGAGGATACACATGGTTGGAAATCAGATATGGTGATCATAGTGATCTACATAAGTATCGGTGGATTCTAGCGATACTCTGATCTACATAAGTATCGGTGGGTTTAGCGATACCCGAACATGCAAAACAATTGGTTAAAAACACTTTCCCTGTTATTCTTCATGGGCTGTGACAAAAGTTTTCCCAAACCTCAGTTATTCAAGTTCCAGTTTTATAGTTTTTGCTACATCTGTGTGATATCTGCATGATACTTAATATGTGTTCAAAATCCCCCCACATTTTTTAAAATTTTATTTTCTTGTTTAAAGTA
>NW_006381463.1:0-1863 GCF_000327345.1 Myotis davidii
TGCTGACCCCTGGGGAACTTTGGAATTGCCCTTCAGTGAAGGGAGCCTCTCCCTAGGCTCCATTCTCCTCCAGTGAGCAGCCCACATCCAACCATTGGTAGGTATTGGGAAGGAGGAGAATAGAAGCCCCCTCAGCCCAAAATGGAATAACAAAGACCCATCTCGGCTCCTCAGCTCCTGTGAGGTTCGCTGAGCCTCCATAGCTGCTGTATCACAGCCCAGCTTCTTCCTTCGTCCAACCCTGCATCCCTCATATTCTCATAGGCTTTGCTGCTGACACACTCCGCAGTAAACTTTGTGTGTGCGAGGTTCAGGATCAGAACCCATATCCTTGGAAACTCACCATCTGAAGCAGGTCGGTGATCCTCTAAAGAAGAATTGGATTCTTAAGTTTCCTCAATTTAATTCTGACGAGAGCATGTTTGTTTTTTAAAGTGGTGGTGTGCTTTGTGTGCTCATTGGAAAGCCAGAGAGAAATCAGAAAATCCACTATAGCCAGCTTCTAGAAAGAGCTTGGCACAGAGTAGGTGCTTCGTAAATATTTGTAAAATGATTGAATTAATACTGTTTTCACCAAATAAATGGGCTAAAGGATAAGTTGAGGTTAAACCCAGAGAGCCTTGGCCACAAGCTTCCCGCTTCCCTCCAGTACTCCCCAGTCCCTCCCTCCCCCTGGAGACCAGGTCAGAGCGCAGCTCAGGCATTAGCAGTGAATCCTGAGGCCAACACCCTCTGCTGATGGAACAATTAACCACGAATTCGGGAGTCACTTCTAAGTCCAGAAGGAGCTCTTTTTGCAGAAAATAAAATAATTTCTCAAAAGCATTTTGTTTTCCCAAACTGAAAAATAGCATCTTTTCAAATGTGTTTTTTAAATCCAGAAATATAAACCTGGAGATTTGCAGGGAAGGAGAAAGGGAGATGAAGCTTCTGGTGGTGTGTGTCTCTTCTTTTTTATTATTTGGTTTAGACAGGAAATGCGTGCATCTAATGATTGGAAGCAGCTGTGGGCTGTGACATCTGGGGCAAGACTTGAACAGAAGTCCCTGCAGATGCAGCCTCTGAAGCAACTCCCTTAGTTCTTCCTCGCTCCACTCTAACTCTCCCAGAACTCCCTGCGGCCCCTTCCCCTCCCATATTCCCAGCTCCTCCCTAGGAGCAGCAGCAACCATGTGTGAGTCATGGAAGCATGCGGGAGATACGTCTCACTTGGGAAAGTTTCAAAAAGCAGAGAACCTGGCTGAATGGATGACGCAGGTTCTGATGAGTTCTGAATAGGGCAGAAGTATATCAGGAAGTGACCTTTCAGACTTCAGCAGTACTGTAGCTATTGTGTGCACCTGCAGTAGCAACACACTGGGCTATGTGATACTGTGGTAACAAATGAACTCTAAATCTCAAGAATGATCCCATCAGGTGTCAGCTCCCATCTGCTCCTCCCTGCCCTCACTCCTGGACCTAACTGGAAGGAGCAGCCCGTGTTGTGGACATTGCTGGGCTCATAAAAGAGAGAAGATAGAAGAAGAGATGGCTGACCAAGACATGGCTCTTAAAGCTACCAGATAAAAATGATGTGTGTCACTGTTGTCCATTTTATGGGTTAAAGTAAATCACATGGTGACATCTGGGAATGTGTAATTTTCCCATAGCCAGGGCACCAAGTCACAAGGTCAGGCCACCCAAATAGTAAGAGGATTCTCCCAAGATCTTTGTCAGAATTCTTTTTTTGCTCTACTATCCTCTCCTGTGCTTAACACAGTGCCAGGCACCAGATAGCCATTCAATAATATGTGTCTGAGCGAATGAAGTCAACAACTGAGCAAATGAATGACTGAATGACTATGGAAACTCAAATCTGCCCAG
>NW_006381464.1:0-1864 GCF_000327345.1 Myotis davidii
TTTCAAAGACAGTGATCCCGAGACTTCCCGCCCCCAAGATTTATCCCAGCTTTAGGAACAATGAAAGCACTCAAGCGCAACTCATCCATTTTGGAATACTATATTGCTAGCCAAACCTGCCAACCCCCTTGACACTACCTTTGGTTTCAGTGATGGCGTTCCTTTTGTTTGTTGTTTCTCTGCTTGTCTTTCTTATTTTTACTTGCTTTGATGTCTCTAATCCTACTGATCCACGCAGGTGACCAAACTTTCATCCGTAATCTGTAGCATTCAAATTAAAGGAATGGTTTATAGATTCTAGGATTTTCTGAGCACCTCAAATAAATCCTTCCTAGGCCCCTCATGAACGGATAAAACCAGGAGCAGAGGATGAAGTTAAATTGATCCCAATCAATGTACCACAAAGCATCACATTGAATTCACTGCCAGTCAACAAGCAAATAAAGATCTATTCCTTCTTATTTTTAAAAATAAATCTTGTTTTTTATTATGTTTTACTTTTTTCCTAGTACTACTTGATCATGTGTTGATTTTTCCTACTAGGTAAAGAAATATTCGTGGGAATAATTCGTTCTTTATTAGATGATAAACAGCTTTTGGGTTTCCACAGAATCCTGTTTCTTGTTGCACTCTTCAACGGAACACGTCGGAAATGTTTCTGCTCGGTGTTACACTAAGAACAAATATCATCTCTTTTTCATAGCAAAATTCCACATCTCTTTAGAGAAAACAGATAGAATGGAAATCAGTGCACTTTTTCTCAGTCACATTAAACAGAAAGGTTAAGCTCCTTCTGACAGGAAAGATGTATTTGCAAGTGATTAGTTATATTTCTATCATAGAATGTGTCTGTGTTCTTCCTTTGATGTTTAAACAAAGCTCTTGAACATGCTGGGTTGTGTGCTCTGATGTTGATTTATAGGTAGAATTGAATTCCAAACACTGAGCCAGTAGGTAGGCTTTCATAACAGGCACAGACTTTCCCCCTGCTGGTTAGTGTGTGACTAAGCGATGTTGTTCTAGGGCCAGATCTGTCAAGATAGGTATACAATGGGGGATTCCTTCAGACACTAAGACCAGAGCTATTCGGAGGGCCACATTTTGCTCAACAAGACTGCTGAGTTTTAAACCCTTAGGAGAAAAATAAACTGTGTAAAAAACACACCTTTCTTTTTGTTATTGTTCAACAATTATGTTGACATACTTTCACTTAGAAAGAAAGCGTACCTAGGACAGAGAGGCTGAAGGTAAATCAGGAAGTCAGACAGCAGGCGGGTTTGAGGGCAGCCACTGCCAGTCCTAAAGCAAGCACATCAGACGAAATGGTAGAGCATCTGCCACCGGCTTATCCACGCCTCCCTGGCTGACTTCTCTCAGTGTGCAGAAGCTGGGATCCAGGCAGCATCATAAGCAGCTCAATGAAGCCATCTTCTCAAAGCCACAAAAAAGGGAAAAATTAATGCAATGCAGATATTTGGTTCATTTATCAGAGGCATCCCATCTGGCCAAGCCCAGGGAGATGGGAACCACTGTAATCATAAAGTGAGGGCATGTGCAGCACCTCAGTCTTCAGACTTCATGACCTCAACACATGTGAAATGCGCAGGGCCATGCCACCATCTGAGCAGAGAAAGAGCAGCTCACTATTGCCAGAAATGCTTCATTTTCACCTGGACTTTTTGCCATGCATTTTCCAAATAATGGATTGCACTTTGTATTTGACATCCATTCTATTTTGGGACATCTTGGTGCAAGCCTAGAAATGTAATAAATGTAAACTCTTTAAGGCCATGAAATAGACCTTAAAACAAACAAGCAAATAATTTAATAATGTTATTGGAGAAATGCATGGATTGCCTTTCTC
>NW_006381465.1:0-1865 GCF_000327345.1 Myotis davidii
TTTTTTGAATATCTTAAACAAAACATTGCATTTTCTTCTGGCATAAAGGATTACTGTTGAAAAAGTTTTAAATATCACAGAAAAAGCTTTTTCTATTTAGATGTCCAAAGGATTTCGTGTTTCTCTTTAAAATCCAGTAGTGTTACTATAATCAGTCTTGGTGTTGGTCATTCCAGACTATATTTTAGGTACATAATAAGCTCTTTCTATTTCAGTATCAATAAGAACAAAAAATACAACGGATTGAAGCCCATAAAGTTATATTTGAAACCTGGATTTTATAATGATATCAAAAATCAATTGAAAAAAACAATTCATTGATCGCCTTTGGAGAAAGACAGGGAGCCAACTCATTAGGTTAAAAATTGGTAAAAGAAAATAAAATCAAGTATTGATCCTGTCTTTCCTATATGAACACTGAGTAACCAAATAGTGAATAAGGGAAAATCTATTCACAAAAATATTTTCAGCTAGTAAATGAAAACAGAAAGGCTGAAATATAACATCCCCATTATGCATGCGAGCAGGCTTAGTTTAGAATCCAAATGTCTTATATTACCCTTGAGGATGACTGCATATAATTTCATAAATCTGCAGCCATCAGCTATCTTAAATGATTTGCTATTGATATGAGATGGGGAGGACAGCACAATTGTAGATAAAAGAGCATATTGACTTCTTTCATGGAATCTGTGCTATCCAAAACAACCTTTCAATCTTTTTGAAGCTTTATTTGGAGGACATGTGAATCTGGATGTGGTCCATCAACAACCCAGGCAACACCACCGTGTACCAAACATGCATCCTAAATGCAGGTTTCCAGGCACAGTGGTGATGGGAATGGACAAAAGCTGACTAAAATGACATGAACATACACATTAACAATATCCACTGTGGGTAATAAGAGCTAGAATTTCCTGAGATTTTACTAAGCTAATCTCATTTGATTCTCCAAACAAACTTTTGAGGCACATACTATTATTTTCCCAATTTATAAATAAATTGTACATTTCTCCTGGGCTTTTGTTTATCTCTGGCACCAGTAGTATTTTTAAGATGAGATTTTCATGATTAGCTTATAGGAGTTTGGAAACTTCTCCACAGTCATGAATGTAACAAACATGGCAATAAGGAAAATAGGCATCAGTCCCAGAATCTAGGAATGAAGGGTATGGGGGAGTGCTTGTCCACTAGCAACAAACCTTACAGATATTGTGAAGGGGAAATTCCCAATTCCCCTTTCTGAGAAATATTTCAGTGTCCAGAAAGCACTCTGAAGGGGAAAAATAAGATCCCCTTCTGTACCCCCGATCAAAGGAAGATGGGGGAGGCTGCATAGTTTGCTTCATAAACTTGTAGCATCAGCTGCCTCCAGGATTAACGGTGAGCATTACTGGAGCAGTTCCACCTCTCTGGGGGAGAAGTATATTTGCAAAGATCAACTTCCAGGTTCTCCTACAGCCCCACACCCTGCAGATGAGTCAGCTCCTCAGTATAAGACACCACAGGAGATAAACAAGTTCTATTAGACCAGCTCCGGAACCCAAAGAGAAGTAACTCAAACTAGAATAAATATCAGAAGAGAATAGATCTTTCTCATGGGAAGATGAATAAAGAGAAATAACAATGAAATCTAAAAAATACAAGGAGCAGCATAAAAGAGAAAGATACACACAGTACCCAAGGCAGAGAAATGTTATATTTTTTAAATGATTTATGCTAGTGAACTTGCATACTTTCTCAATGAAAGTAAAGAATAATCAAACATAAGGCAAAAGATGAAAGATGATGTGAAAAACTAAGACTGAAATTAAAATGAAGAAGTCATTATAAAGAAAAAATATAAGGAAACTTTGCTACAAGAT
>NW_006381466.1:0-1864 GCF_000327345.1 Myotis davidii
ATTTCAAATGCCTACTTGACACTCTGCACAGTTAATACAATATTATTGACTGTATTCCCTATGCCGTACTTTACATCCCAATGACCATTCGGATTTGTACCTCTCAATCCCTTCACCTCTTTCAGGCTGTTTATGATGGGCAGCGTGGTCTCCAGGCATCGGTCCTGAGTCAGGAACTTCAGAAGATGCCCTTCCCCACGTCTCCAATGTCTTTCCAACTTGAAGTTTTTGGGGGTGGTCAGACTGAGGGCCTGGGGCAGGGGTGTTGTTCAGGAGGCAGTGTGTGGCGCTTGGGCAGGAAGATGACAGCGTGGACTACAATGAAGCCTGTCGGAGAACAAGCTCTCGGGCCGCGGCTGCTCCGCAGGCTGGCGGGGCTGAGGAATCCATTCCGTGGGATGAAAGATCTAAAGAGAGCCGAGAATTTATTCCTGCCCGTGAGACCCTCAGAGTCACTGCATTTCCACAAAGGGGCTCATTTCATTAACCTGCAAGCAAGTGGGCTCTGGGTTTCTAATATGAGGAAGAAATAGCTTGTTCTTTTCCAATGGTGTTGGATCACTGTAGTCTAACTAGGTGTTTTCTATTGAATGATTCCCTTTGCATCTTTCCATCACAGGACTGTATACAGGGTAACAGAAGTCACTTTGGTGAGATGTACCCAGCATGGAGCCTGGAGCACAGTAGGCATTCCTTAAATACTGTCCTCTGTCAGCCCCAGGTGGCCCTGAAAATTTCCAAATCAGATCCAGGTGCTGAGTAAACATGACATCAACGTAGGGGCTGTGGTCTGGGCGTCCTCACTCCAAACTGGACCCCCAAATGCCCTGTTTCTGTAGCAACTTTAAGAACATCTGTGATTCATTCCCTTGACTCTTTTAATCAGGAAAAGTAATACAATCCAGAGAGATCCTCACCTGTCAGCAGAGAGCGGCCCTGAAAGGTCACCCAACTTCCAGGCGTATTAATTTCTAAAGTGAGGATTTAAAGTGAAAGCACTTATGAAAAAGGATAATATAAAGACATATTCTCCTGTTTTTGATGGTGGTTGGAAGAGATAGTTTTTCTGCCCCATTTCTTTATTTGAAGCTACTTTCCAAAATGAAATGGGAAGTGGAGAGCAAAATTGGTTCGTGTGAATCATCTTAACTAAGGAAATAGTTGCCTTAAGCCATGACCCCACAGTGAGGTACTGGTGACGTCACATGGTGGAAAATTCCATCCCAACCATTTTGGCAGGGGGGACCTTAGGACATTGAGGGTTGTGCAGGAATCTAAGGGGATTACAATTAGCCCAACAAACAGAAGGAGGTGCCTGTTCCTAGTCCATCATAGTTACAGGGAGATGCCCATAGTCTCTAGGCACCAGGTCCTGCAGTCCGGCCTCCCTGGAGTGCCTCTGGTCAGCAACCACACCTCCCAGATGTTGCTATTAATTCTCTGTCCCATGGTAAGAACCTGTGCCTAGAAGATGGTGGGTCCTGACTTTGAGTCTATACCCCTAGTGTTTATGCGTACTGGGTTGCTAGTTCCCAACTGCATTCATTTCCTAAGGCTGCCATAACAGAGTACAAACTGAGTGGCTTAACACAACGGAGATTTGTTCTCTCGTGGTTCTGAAGGACAGAAGTGTCAGTGAGGTTGGTCCTGCTGACGCCTCTGAGGGATGCTCTGTCTCATGCTTCCGTGATAACTCGCAATTCATGGTGTTCCTTGGTTTATAGAAGCATCATTCCGATCTCTACCCCCTATTTTACCAACAGGCTCTTCACAGGGCTGTCTTCCCTCTATGTCTGTGTCCAAATTTCCTTCTTTTCATAAGGACACCAGTCATTTCCAATTAGGGACCTATCCTACTCCAGTA
>NW_006381467.1:0-1864 GCF_000327345.1 Myotis davidii
TTATTGAGGGCCTCCTACTGGCAAGATCTGAAGTGATGACTACAGACACCAGGATGAGTATAATACAGGTTCTGACCTCAAGTGGCTTACAGTATAACTAGAGAGACAGATAAGAACAAACAGAGAAAGGAGTGATGGGATACCAGCTGGCATTAATATAGGGCATCTACTATATTACTGAACAAGGTGTCCAGAGGAAAAAAAGGCTACAACTTACTCTTAATATGCCTTTCCAAAATGGATGGTGGTATGCCCTGACTGAGTGTTGGCACAAAAATAACCCCCTTTAAAATAGCATATGTTTACATTGCTTTCCATATTATTTTAACTTTGAGAAAATATTTTTTTTACAATGTAAGAACCTATTATTATGAATTGATATAGGATGTCCCACACTAATGAGTGGTTATTCAGTTGTTGTAGCTCATACGGTCATTATTTGAAGGAAATTTAACTAATTTTACATTTTAACATAAGTTTGAAATATCAATTTTGTCTTTTAAGGAACCTAAACCTTTAAGGTTCCTTCAAATGAAATACAGAAGAGCGAGTAAATGGAAGCAGCAAACAACATTTGTAGTATCAAAAGTTAAGAATTAAAAGTTCATAAACTGCTTTAACAAAATATATTTCAATTTAAACAGGCACCTTTAACTCTCTGTATTCCATTGATGCTGATAGATATTTATTGAGTAGTTATGACTATATGATGCAAAGGGGCATAGGGCTGTTAATGATAATGATGGCGTCACTGCCTTGACCTGTAGGAGACAGCTATTTCAATAGCCAATCCCTGCTGATTTATAAGACCTAGGAAGGGTCTTGAATAATTGATTTATTATTTAAGACCTCTGACTTAAGCATGAATCACTGATTCTAGATCCTGTTCTCCAAGGGCTGCATGAGGGCAGTCAATCTAACTTGTCTCATTTGTTCACATCAACAGCCTGGTGGCGTTTGTCTGTCCCACTGATTGGCTAAGCAATAGTTACAGAAATGGATGTGGGAAAGACAGGCAGAGGTGTTG
The DNA here is from genome assembly GCF_000327345.1 of Myotis davidii. Taxonomy (NCBI): domain Eukaryota; kingdom Metazoa; phylum Chordata; class Mammalia; order Chiroptera; family Vespertilionidae; genus Myotis; species Myotis davidii. The sequence continues at coordinate 1,028 of NW_006381467.1, forward strand.
ATAAGTATTTCACATGGGAAATGAAGAAACTGGAGACATCCCCTGCTATTTCTGATACATTGCTTGCTTAGATTAAAGGGAATATAGATCAAATCGTGGTCAGAGCTGTCTGTGGGGATGGCAGATTCAGCAGAGAGTTAAATTTAAGACACTTGCAACAGTTTGGGAGAGCCATTTTTTTTCATGTAAAACTGAGATGCCATTGGAGGCAGGCAAGCTGACAGCTTGAGTATAGCATTTCCATTTGGTAAGTGTGTCTGTAGGACCTTTTGTCACATTGTTAGTCATTGAGTCTGAGTTGACCCATCCCTAAAAGAAGATGGTAGGTCAGAGAGTCATAAAACCTCCATGGGTAAGGAGTTCAATTTTAAAAAGAGCTCAGTAGCAAGCTAATAGCTACTTTTCAAAAAGTGTGTACATGGTAGGGGTGTACCCCCTGTGCTAGGGAGGTGATCCATCCAAAACCCCAAAGGGTGAAGGCTGTCTCCCCTTTCCAGAGTTTACTCACAGAAACGTATATCTCACAGATCTTTTAGGGATGTAGGGCCCCAGATGTAGAGAGCATACTACAGCTTACTGGAGAGCTGCAAACAGTGCGCATTGGTTTGGGTGTCAGTTAAAGGATGCCAATTTTTGGATTAGCTGAAAGGAAGGTATAAGAAGAAATGTCCAAGTAAGGCACATATTTTCTTTAGTACCCAAATATTCCTGTGAGGCGTGGGACATCTGTTTTGTCGGTTGGAGTTGAAAAGACCACAGTTTTTCTTTGACCACCAGAGGGATTGAATATTGCAAATCTGCCCATTTAGTCCCAATAAAATGTATTTGACAAGCAAA
>NW_006381468.1:0-1864 GCF_000327345.1 Myotis davidii
AAAAAAAGGACATGGTAAGAAAAAAAAATGGATGTCTTTGCTTTCAAGTTTTGTAATGTAAGAACTTAGCCACACACTAGGATTACGGTACAGTCCTTCCATCCATCTGAGGGTCAGTGCGCATGTCCCAGGAAGCAGAACAGGGTCTTGATGCTCACTGAAAGCTTCCTGGGTCACATCCGCTCTGACACCTCACAAGCCTGCCATCGCAGGTGTTAGAGCACAGCCTGGAAAACGACCCAGAAATTAATTTGTGCCATTACTGGGTCTTCGTGGAAGATGGGTAAGAGCAAACTTTTGAGTCAAGGGGATGTTAACAGTTCTTAGCCTTGCCTAGAAACCATCTTTATAACAAAGTCATTTCAATTTAGCAGTGACATTAAGAAAAACATCCAATTCATTCCGTGCTCAAAAGAACAGGCCAGTAAGAGTGCTCAACCAAGCGTTCTCAGGGTAGTGCACTTTCCAGTAGAGGTCACTTTCATATGAAAAGTTACCATTATAATAAACTAAAGCTGCACCTCATCATTTCTAAAATCATTAAACTTAAATCAGACATGATAGTTATCAAAAGTATAAGAATTCACCAGTTTATCTGAAACAGTTAATTGTAGAGGCAAGTATGTTCTAAATAGATTTTAAGGTGAATTATGATCCTGTGAGCATACAACATTGCAAAAGGATGGACAGAAAAATAATAACACTTTAGTCCATTTTCTAATATTAAGAAAAAATAGAATTAGGTATTCAATAAACACATCTACCAAAAAAGAGAAAGACAAGAGAAAGACTGAGAAATTGTTTGCTATGGAGAATGTCAGCGGACTTTTTCGTCTAACACTAAAATTCTGGGGATTTGTATGGAAATACAGACATTAAACACATCTAAATACATAAATAAGTGAAGAAAAGCATTCAGTTCAGTAAGTAACCTTAGAAATTTGTCATCTGTAAACAAATTTCAAAGTGATCTTGGGAATGGAAGACAAGTTTTAACCTTATTTTCAACTTTAGTCTTTAATAATTATGGCAGTACCCAAATGGTATAACAATATTAAAAGAACTTAAACAGAAATTAAGCCAGTGTTCACACAGGAATAAGTTTCATTCAAAATTTACTGAATTGCAAATTATTTTGTTAGTTAAGTAGAGAAATCTCCAAAAAATATCTTGGCAAATTCCTGGATGTCTAAGTGTATGCCAACGTTATTGAACTGTTTAAAGTATTAGCAGCTAAGAATGTGAAGTATGTCAAATTTTCAATAATAAAAATATTTTTAAAAGATCAGCATATTTGATAATAAATTAGATCTATACAATTGTTAATTTCAAAGTAAAGAAAACCTGAGTTGTAAATGCCGCCTATCCCCACCCTACTTCATATCCCATGTTGTTTTAGACGCTGTGTCTCAACCTTTAACAAGCAAACACATTCCTTGAGGGTATCGCTGAGACGCAGTTTCTGATGCACTGTCTGTGGTGGGGTCCGAGCTTCTACGCTTCTAACAAGCTACAGACAGAGCTGAGGCTGGGCTTTGGACCACCTCTGAGTAGCAAGATGACCCAGTGTACAGTGAGGACGATTTCTAGCCTAATGAGTTTGGTTTTATAGATTCAGGCTATGTTTTGGAATCAATCATAACCAAAAATGACCACAAAAAGTACTTCATGGAAGAAAAGAGTGTTTTAGTTAAGTGAGAGCTTAACATATACCAAATTAGCATGTCTGTCTGACAGTGGCACCTCTGGTACATTACAGCAGTAATTTTTCAACCAGTGTGCTGTTAAGAATTTTTAAAATATGCATAACCTATTTAGTCGGGGGCATTGGCCTCTTTTCCTTTAGACTGTCAAATTTAAAAAT
>NW_006381469.1:0-1865 GCF_000327345.1 Myotis davidii
ATGTAAACCTTGTGAGAGCAGGACTACCATCACCTGGGTGCTGAGAATAGTAATAGGTACATCTTAGGCATTGCTGAATGAGTAAATAAATAAATGAACAGTGCTAACTGTTAATGAAAAGACAAATATTTGTAATGTCATTATCTTTCTTTATGAAGCTTTCACTCTATAGGGAAGTTTACTTTTTAACAATAAATACAAACACTAGGAATATAGGAAATGTACCCTATGTGTGATAGAAAATGTTCTAAGTGTTCGAAGGTACGAGTGAGGTGGTTCTCCTATCACTTCTTTAAGGATGCCTTCGCCACTCCCTCCCTAGACTAGGTCAGGTATCCTGTTATATCTTTTCATATCACCTCCAATTCTTAGCACAAATATAGTAAATAATTATAGAATTGACTTTTAAATGTACGTTTCTCCTCCTAAAATGTAAGCTCCATGAAGAGAGGAAACCTCTACCTTTTCCAACACTGTAACCCCAGTGCCTATTCAGAGTAAGTTTCCTGTAGGATCAATAGCTTAGTGACAGAGAAAAGTGTGAGAAATGTCATATACATGACAGCGTGATAGAGATTTCCTTATGGTGTGTTGACAAAACAAGCAAGCAATTTGAGATCATCTATAATACAGCACTCTTTCAGCCAACAAATTTATATTGTTTTATAACCAGCCTTTTCAGATTCATATAAAAAGCAGGGGGTTAAGCAAGACATTCTTGTATTATGTATCTGGGCCTTATGTATAGAGTTGTTTTGTTTGGGAAAGTTTATGGGAAGAGATTATTTAATTCATGTTTCCTTGATTCCATTTCTGGCCAAAAATATTCTCATCCTTAGAATTCATCTATTCATGGTTTCTATTCTAATGATCTCAGTGGGTGACTTGTTTTCTGGCTTATTTTCCTCTGCTTTACTGAAAAGCCAGGTAGCTATAAATTCTGTGGACAATTGCTGTTACTTCAGCTACTAGGTAGTGAGGTGAAGGAGATGACACAGTGGATCAGGGTAACAGGGCATCCAGAATCCGTTACCTCTCTGGTAAATTTCCCACCACAGTGTAGCCAGAGGGTACACCTGCCAAGGGTGTTAGTCTTCCCAATGTTATTGCTCGTGCAACAGAATTATTTCTGTGATCATCACATTCTACTTTCTGATGACCATTATGATGTTCTTTAATACAGGTTGATGAGTTTTTTGTGGCTTTGTCTATTGAAACATCTTGAAGTTGAGCATGATCTTGTTTGCTTATGTTATATTCCTTTTGAGGAAAACACACTTACAAAGTTGAAAATAGTCCTGTCATTCTCACAGACAGTTGGTGAGTATATAACTTGGGCATATACTTTCTGGAGGGCTTGGCAGTACCAAAGTTTTAAATGTTCATGCAATTTAACTTTGCAATTTCAGTCCCTGGAAACAGTCCTGCAGAGATCCTTTTACTCTACTTTACTCTACTTTTGCATTACAAAAATGTGCATGTAAGAATGTCACTACAACCCTTTGAATAGAAAAAAAACCCAAAAGGAAATAGTCTAAATGCCCATCATTAGGAACAGAGTTAAATAGATGATGATACATTTACACATACATAGAAAACACTGTGCAGTTTGCCAGAGGGAAATAGAACTAACTGTATTGATTGAAAGACCCCCAACTTGAAGTAATAGAAATATAAAATCACAGGATAATATGTACAATATTACCCCATTTCCATAGCAAATGAGTAAACATATTCCTGTGTGTATAATACGTGGAAAAGCTCTGCAAGCTTACACACCAAACAGTTAATAGTGGTTATCTCTAATGTAGGGTTTTCTAACCTTAACTCAAGTGATTCTTTGTTATGGGGCGCTGTGCTGTGCA
>NW_006381470.1:0-1865 GCF_000327345.1 Myotis davidii
TCCCTGATAATTAGTGATGTTGAGCATCTTTTCGCGTACCCATTGGCTATCTTTATGTCTTTGGAAAAATGTCTATTCAGGTCCGTTGCCAATTTTTTAATCAGGTGTTTATTTATTTTTGCTTTTGAGTTGTAAAATTTTCTTATATTTTTTAGATATCAACTCTATATCAGATATATGCTCTTCAAATATTTTCTCCCATTCTTTGTATTATCTTTTCATTTTGCTCACTTTGTTGGCAGGTGTAGCTTTTGCTGAGTCTCTGGATAGAAGGGACTGCCTCTAGGATGTGAGCAGGGCTGGGGCTGTGTCATAGTGCTGCTTCCAGGTCGGATTTGCAATCAGGTCCCCAGTCAGCTGACTGCTACAGGAAGCAGGTCAGCATTCTGAGCATCACTGTCCTTTGTCTTGGGCTCCAGCAGGGTGTTGCAATCTCCTACCTAGATCCTGAAGCTCCCACAAAGGCACTGTTGTCTCTGGATGGTTGCAAAATCAGTGGTTTTGTAAGGGATGAAGGCAGGATACCTCCTATTTTATCATCTTGCTGACATCACTCTCTGACTGGCTTCTTGTTTTAGCGTTCTGATTAATTTCTTTTGAGCAAGATATTTACAGAAAGAATTTGGAACTTATAACAATTAAACTTAGATTTTCATTCTGATTCTGCAATGTTCAAAAATGAGAAATTGAAGGTTATTTAATTTCTTTGGGTTTTATTTGTTTCATATGATAGGAGAGAATAATAATTCTCATGCCATGCAGAATTTTTGACAAATAATAGGTTTGCTACAGTGTTAGTTCATCCCCTTGCTTTGCTTACGTTCTTCTCACTAGAATGTAAGACCTATGTCTTAGTTGTGTATATTCATGATATATCCCAATGTCTGGGACCCTGTAGTTCCTTACTAAATGTTTGCTGAGTAAATAAATGGCATACTACTCAACACTTGTATGCCCCCAGATTGCAGGAATTTACTTTGACAATTTCCTGTTAACTACTCTGGGTCTCCACTAAACAGACATACCAGTAGGCCTATCTAGACAAATGCTCTTAGGCATGCTAGAGATGTATAATTCATACTTGCTTCTAAAGGCTTACAGAGTTTAATGTTGAAATGACGAGGTTTGTAAGGGAAGTGCAAATTATGTATATACATTTACAGGAAGAGGGAGAAGGTGTTAGAATAAAAATCATGGTTGTTCAGTGTCTAAATGCAAAGAAATGAGAGAATAGCATGAAAGAAAGAGAGTGGCCAATAGTATCCAATATTGCAGGGATGCTAATGTGGACTGAAAACTTTTAAATTTATTAATGTGGAGATGATTAATTAATGAGCAGAGTATTGAATATTGTATCTGTAGAAGTAATTATAGTATAAGTAAAAATATGCTGCTTTATGGTGGTAAGAAATTATGGAAGTCTTTATGAGAGATACAGAACAATAATATAGATTAAAAAATTTAAGTTTTGCATGATAGAACTATATACAATATTTAACATGAGGAACATAGTGTGAAAATATTTACAAAATAACTCAGTCATTTGATGCTCAATTGTTTTTTAATGTTCAAAAGAAAAGGGGGAAATGCTTTTTCTAAAACAACTTGAAAACACAAATGTCTGAGTCCCAAATTTAAACTTCAAAATTACTAAAAATTACATTATTTCAAATAACCCTTTAAGCAAGAGAGACAATGTATTAATTTTTTTAGTAATAGATTTCTATAACTTAGCACCTTTATTTCTCAACGTTCTCCAGAGTGAACTCTGTACTCTAGTTAAAATTAATCTGGTTGCTGTTTTCTGACACATCATTCTTTCTCTCTCCAATCCCTTGGTTCTTACTCTTTACTACTGTGCTTTG
>NW_006381471.1:0-1816 GCF_000327345.1 Myotis davidii
TCTATCCACTGAGCCAAACCAGGTAGGGCCTCATATAACTTCTGTATATAAATTCTTAGTTTCTCATATAAATTCATAGACTATCACACCCAAAAATACAGCTACCTAGGCCTCATCCTAACAAATTCTAATTCAAGTGTTTAACGTAGGAACCAGTCATCTGCATTTCGTTCTTTTTATAATTTCTCTGGGTGACTATAAAAGTATAGCCATGTTTGAGAGTCACTGAGGTAAAGCAAAAGGAAATAAAACAGGCAAGGTACCTTATTTCTTTATTTACATCATTTTATTTGAATCATATCTCTTAGGGATTTCATCACAAATGAAAATTTTCTGTCAAAAAATATTTGTAATCATGGGGGCCATGGAACAATAGGAAGTTTGATATTTTAACATAGAGAGTGAAATAACCAGCCTTGAACCAGTCACACAGATGGAATATCTATACTGGAGTATGCCTTCGGATGATAACACAGCCTACGTATATTCTAGGAATGTCTGAATTTCAAATACTCTTTCCATCGAGCCCATAAATCATCAAAATATTTTAGGAGTGAGGAACAGGGGGTAAGGTGATAGGAGGGGGAATCTTGCTTTTCACTGTACTAGCTTGTCATCTTTTAGATTCTGAACCATGAGTTACACTTTTTGGCATCCAAATTACACCTCACAGAATTAGCTTATAGATTGAGAAGGAGCCCATTCATTGACGATAGAGTAGCTGTGGGCCCAATCCTGATACACCAGGAAAGTAAACTGAGGCAAAGATAGGTGATATTGCTTTCCGCCTTTTATTGCATTTTTCTATAATTAGGGAGAGACTGGGAATTTGAACTCACATCCTCAGTATTTTACAAAAACTCCCCAAAAGGGTAGTTATAAAGGTTGAATGAGATAATGATATATGCAAAGTGCTGAGTCTAGCTTCTAGCACACAGCAATCCTTATCTAGAATTGCTTCCCTAAAGATGAAAATGGGTCCAGTGGTCTGAGATTTGCTTAGAGAAATTCCAGAAGACTGACTTCTGAACACAACCAGCTCCATCTGAGGAATGTACTGGCTTGGATCCACATTCATGCAATGACAGCTCATGTTGGTGCAAGGCCAAACCTAGTCTGATCTCTACCCTGGATTTCTTTTGGAAACACGCAAGTGTCCAGACAAAATCACAACATCTGTGCCTCTCCTGCTGAGGCTGCCATTTTGCAGAAATAATAACAGCTGAGCTCTGAAGGATGGGAATGAGGAGCAAAAAGGCACCCCATCCTCTGCACCTGGCCCGGGTAAATGCCTGTGAAACCTCCATGCTCCGGAGGGAAAGTATTTGCTCTGCTACAAAGTGCCAGGAAAACAATTTTCTTAAAAATAAACAGGTCCCAAGAGATCAATGGTCTGGAAAAATTCCTCTGAGATTCTCTCAGGCCCTGAGAGTAAACAGTAAGCAACTTTTCAGGCCAACAATTGTGATTCATACCCTCCAAACATAACGCACACACCACACTTGCACACATCTCTGATGAGTCACAGTGGTTCTGAAAAGTAGACAAAACACACATACTTCTCATCACTGTAGCAGAACCCTCAGAATCCCCTACTGGGGGCCTGGACACAGAGCTATTGAGTCCTGGGCACTCACCCCAGACACACAGCTCAGTTGCTCTGCCCTCTCGGAGCCTACAAACTCTCAAAGGACTGAAACATATCTCCTTCACACAGTTGTACATTAAAAAAATCCCTATAAATTATGATTAGGACGCAATGAAACTTAAGAACATTCTTTGTTATTAGGAGATAGATAGATAGATAGATAGATAG
>NW_006381472.1:0-1866 GCF_000327345.1 Myotis davidii
ACCAAAGAAAATATTTCTCTGATAAAGGACTATGTCTAGATTATATAAATAATTCTTCCAACTCAATACAAAGACTACTTAATTTTTCAGATTGAGCAAAAATATGAATAGACACTTCAAAGAAAATATACAAATGGAAAATACTTGTATAAAAATATCCCCAACATTATTCATCATTAGAGAAATTTCAATTAAAACTAATGAGATCCCATCATACACCCACTGAAATGCCTAATAGCTTAAAAACTGACAATATCAAATATTAACAAAGCTGCAATGTAGCTCATGAGAAAGTAAAATTGTACAGACAATTTAGAAAAAAGGTTGGCAATTTCTTATAAAGTTCTTAAACGCACACTTAGTGTATGACCCAACAATCCTACTCCCAGGTATTTACTCAAGAGAAATGAAGTCTATATTTATACAAAGTGTATGTAAATGTTCATAGCAGATTTATTCATAATACCCCCAAACAGGAAATAACATCTAACTGAAGTATATCAATACAGTGGAATGATATTCAGCAAGAGAAAGGAACAAACGACTGATATATGCTGGATGAATTGCAAAAGCATCATGCTAAGTTAAAGAAGATAAACACTAAAGGCTAAATGGTATTTAATTCCATTTATGTGAAACTCCTGGGAAGTCAAAATTACAGTTATAGAAAGCAGTAATTGTCTGTAGCTGCAGGTGGAGAAAGAGATTAACTACAAAGTGGCATGAAGGAACTTTGGGGGGATGATGGAGATGTTCTGTTTCTTGATTTTTATGGTTCTTACATGACTAGATACGTTGTCAAAACTCAAACTGTCCATTTAAAATGTGTAAATTTTATTATATATGTTACTAAAGCTAGTATTTTAAGTTATAGAAATAAGGCACTTTTATGTTTCAAATTTAATTTTCATATGCTTATTCTGAGCTCAACTTGTTATCTTGCTAATTTAACCAGGCCTTTGTGGATTATATTTTAATAGTTTTTATTCAAAGTCCTTCAGCATTATAGTCACACAAAAATACCACGATTGTAGTGCTCAGGGGCCAGCCATTCTGGTGAAGATATTCCTGAGGTAAGTTGTAAATATGCTTCTATAACTTTGGTGAAAAGCTGGAACTAGAGATACAGATCTGGGAATCATCTGCAGAAAATAGTAGAAACCTTGGAGTTGACAAAATTGTACTCTTTTCTCACTGTCACTTCTCATTTCTTATAATCCAGCGAACCACAGGAAATGCTTAAGTTACATCTGAAATTAGTGAATGACTTGAATTTTAAAAGACCAGTTTTTCCATCAGATATAAGTAATAACCACTGAATTTAAACACATTTTCAGTGTATTTGCATCTCCAAACTCCAGTATCTCACCTGGTTTAATTTTTCAGTGTGATTAAGCCTTGAAGTCTCCACTACATTTGACTTAGTCTTTTCCATGTTCCATATTTGCTTCAATGGCTCCATGTTTGAAGTGGGTCGTGAAAAGCGTGTCTTTGCTATTGGGAAACTTGGAGAGTATGATCCTTCTTGTTTCATTCTAAAAGGCTGGGTAAAAATTTTACCTTTTGTGAATAAAAGGAGAGAAAAATCGTCACTAGAAATTTCTAGTTTATCTTCTGGTGGTTATATACAAGGTTACCATGAGCTAAATTGCCCTCAATTTAGAACTAAAAATTAATGCAAGTAAGCTTACATTTTAAACACTAAGTCAATAAAATGTACATGTAATGGAAGTGATTAGTCATCAACAGAAGAAAACCAAGAGATCCTAAGTGTGTTACTGAAAAAAGGGGCATCTAAAACTCCACTTAAGGCAGCGGCTCTCAACCTGTGGATTGCCAACCTGTGGGTCGCGACCTCTTTGGGGG
>NW_006381473.1:0-1866 GCF_000327345.1 Myotis davidii
AGTGCATGAATCCATGCACTGGGCTTCTAGTTATTAATAATTAGTTAAATACAACAGTATCACTAATACATGAGGAGGAAATATAACTGCAACAGAGTCAGAGTAAAGCCTTGTGCATAGCAACCTGAAAGCAGATTGGCTGATATAATTTCATTTGTCTTTGTATTCCTTAACTTGCAGTAAGTGCTGCACATTAATATACATGGGTCTTAAAGGCTGAATCTGAGAAGGTTGAGTCTGACAGGCTGAATGAGAAGGAGAAAATCAAATCCCCATTCACTGAAGATTGCCAATAAAATCAACAACACTAACAGTAGTGATGGCAACAACCACTTGAAAGTCTGATGCCCCATCATTTTCACAACTTAATCTATTCATCTAGTTTAATACAGTATTTCTAAAAGATGTTATTCTTCCTATTTGAAACGAAGGCAAAAAAAAATGTTAAACAATTTGTCCCGGTTCCTTGACTACTGGTAAAACCAGTTTTTAAATGCAGTTTTATTAGAGTCTAAAACCTGTCTTCTTTTCACTATTCCAAACTGTTAGTCACATAGACAACTGTATAACTTAGACATCTTTCTACTTTTGTGGTTATGTATGTTTGTGGGAATCTTCCCACGTGAGGTAAGAATATTGGTTACTTATTTACTTTTGAATTTATTTTTTGACATATGAAGAGACAAAGACAAAAAGAGGTTGAAGCAATGTTCATTGATATTTTACTATTGCTCTTAACAGGAAAGAGTTGGATTTCAGCCTTTTATCACATATATTTAACAACTATATTCCTAAACTTGTATAATTAAAATCTCTATACACTAATATCCATGTCAGATTTGAGGAAGAGAGGTGCACTGAATGCAAGGAATTGGCCAGAGGTATGCTGTCCAAGAATGCCAAACATGACTGAAGAGCCCACTGAATAAATTTTACTTGTAAGAAAATGAGCGTATGAATAGTCTTTGCTCTAAACTTGTCATTATGCCTCGCCATCCATTTTCTTAAACCCTCTTCAGATTTGCTTAATATTTAAAATGTGCTCTTCTAAGAATTGCTTCAGGGAGAAATTGCTAATAAAGGCATTAAAAAGAGATTCCTCATGACAATGCAATTTATACTGCATATTCTACAAAGTCAGCTATAAAAATTTAAGATGCCACCCTAAAATCTGAAAACCGTAGGCCTCACACAAGCTACGGAGAGACCAAATATTGGTTTTCCAGGAAGAGGCAGGAAAGATCTTTCTTAGATGAGGTCACAACAATAAATGTCTAAACCCTGACTCCTTAAAGGTAGACTTCAGGCAATAGAAGTAGCAGAACATTGGCTAATCTCCCTTGTTTGGAAACTGCAGTTGGGAGCAATGATTTGTAATATAGGGAAAATCACAAGCACTTAAAGGTTTTTAAAGCAATGACAGCACCTTAAATTACACTCAGGGACAAGGTAGTGGCCAATGTGATCTGATTTGCTATGTACTGTGTGAGGGAATTACTCATGTAAACCTTATATCACACACTGGAGAACAGAAAAGCACATAAATAACTCATCCAAAGACGGTTAGGAGACGTGCAATGGAACAACTGAGCTCAACAAGATCAAACACTTAAAGAAATTTAACTTTTAAAAATCATTAGACAATAGGCATTAGTTGAAAAATAGTGCAAATATGTAATTAATTAACATTGTCAGGCTATAATGCATATATATGTATTTTTTTTCTCTAGCAAATTCAAATATTTTTTGAAGAATGTCAGACATACATTGTGATAACTATTTACCTGAATCTATGTAGGTGTTAAACTCATAGTACTGCATACCAATAAAATAATAAGAAAAATCCTATATAATAGGATTGCAAAT
>NW_006381474.1:0-1867 GCF_000327345.1 Myotis davidii
CCCTTCAATCCGCAAACCAATGCTCTATGCACTGAGCCTAACCAGCCAGGGCTTGAGAATGTATTTTAGAAAAGTTGGTCAGAAAAGACAACTCTAATTGGTTTAATACCATTAATACATATTTGAATGGTATTTAAGCTGGGCCATGAATAATGATCAAAACTGGCCTCCTGGAGGAAGATCATACCAGGTCCAGGCAAATAAATGTATAAAATCTCTGAACAAAATTTTACTTAGCTTTTTAAATTGGCAATAGGAAGCATAATTCAATCCAACTGCAGAGAATAAGAAAGTGTTAAGATATTAAGGAGCAGAAACAATTCAGGACCTGATTTTATATGGCCTTCAAGCATTCTCAGGCATTTCACTCCTAATTGCTAAAGCAAACCATTGGATACTTTTGTATGAGAAATGAGGTGCTCTGAATTATAATTCAGATTACTCTTAATAAACTTCTACTTAGGGTCAGGAATTTTGTCGGAAGTTAAGAATGTAACAACATATGACTTGGACTCTCTCATCAAGTAGTTTGGTCTATTGTTCTTTTAATCTCAAGTAGACCAGTGAAACTAAGGACCATACATGATACTCCACCAGTGTATTTAGCTTGCCAGGCAGGGTCTTCGAGTCATGATCTTTAAGAGTAATGTGTTTTAGACTGCTTAATAGCAATATTTTTCATCTATTACTACTTCTATTGCCATTCAAAGTATAATTTGAGTGCTATTTTTATTGTTGAGTAAGATAAATTCTAGTTTTTCTATTTTACTTATTCAAGTTTAAAAACAGCTGTTTTCTTTAAGAGAAAACTAGAGGTATTTGCTAATGTCTGGATAGATTTTAGTGTAGGTAAATTCTGATGCATCTACTTAAATGTTGTGAAAATATCCATCCCTTCCCTGTTTTCAGTTTTAAAAATATTTACAAACAACTATCATTTTGCATAAAAGTCTCAGCAAGAAAAGACAAAGCAAGCAAATACTGTATTAGTATGCTTCCTTTTTCGGTTTTTAGTTTTACACAAAAAAATTTGCTTCTATAAGAATTTAGAATCTTCTGCAAAATACTGATATAATTCAAATTATGTTACTGCCTGTGTTTGTGTTTTAATAATCAAGGAAGAGATTGAAAAACATGCAGAAAAACTGCTTAAAGATAATAACTGGTTGTTTTCCCTGAAGCCACAGAATAACTAATATAGTGGATGAATAAGTGATATTTATCATTTTCTTCTATTTTGTAATTTGCAATAACATTAAACAATGTTTATGAAGTTTCAAAGGTAGCAGGTATAAAGTTTAAGAAAATAATGTTAGATTTAGTTTTTCTTTCTTTCTCATCATCACATATCATTAGAAGTCTGAATAATAATTTAGTATCCAGCAATAACTCTTTCCAAAATATATATTTATTTTCTAGGGATTAAACAAAAACAAGGGACGCACACCATACATTTCTAAAGCTGTTATGCTAACAGATATGAGGCTGTCAACAATACCAATATGTTAAATTTAACATGCTAACTTTCACTATAAATTTGAATATAAATACTTGAGTACTATAGTGGTCATTCAAATGTGCTTTTCAGTATTACAGCTATGCAGAACTTAATTGACCAAGGGCCGCAGCTGCTGAGCTCTGAGATCCTTTGCTGCGTATGCACTGTGGCCACTCCCCATGAGCATGTCCCAGCCAGGCACTGACCCCTCAGTGATGCAAAGACAGGCCGCTCTTTGGTACACATGATATTCTCTGAAGGCAGACTTTGAATAAAGGATTCCCTAACAATTCTGCCAAATCCTTCCCAACCTACACAGACCTAGAGGCCTTCCACCTACCTTCCTGCTCTCAGGCTCACACATGCATT
>NW_006381475.1:0-1866 GCF_000327345.1 Myotis davidii
CACAGGCTCTGCAGGTCTGGCTGGACTGCAGAGCACTGCAATCTGCTGCTGGATTTGTAAACTGCAGCGTGTTTGACCCAGGACGATGTGCCCCGTCATGACGCCAGCAACTGGTAACTAACTGCCTCCTCTGCAGATTGAAGAGGAATGCTAGGAAGAGGAAAACAAACCACGGAGCAGTTTGGCCTTGTTTTGCTACATACTCCTTTCCATACTCCTTTCCATGAAATTCCCTCCTTCTCTGCGTGCTTTGCCTCCTCGCTCAGTTACTGTTCACTAAGCTCTAATTGTTTCACAGGGAATCGCTGACATGTCAGAAGATGGCTCATTCTGCACCACCAATGTGTTGGAAAGATCTGCTGCCATGTGTCTACAAACTGTCAATCCAAAGTGGAGGAATCAAAGAGGAAAACATGGGCAACTAAATACTGTTCGGGGAGTTATGTGCTGAATAGAAGCTACTCAGGAATCAGTGGGTCCAAAAATCAATGCTCATCACTATCTTGTATCAATTAGCAAACGTTTTATATGAAAAACCTGTGATAGATGTTCCTCTCAAAGTGGCCCTGTCATGAAATACTGAGTTCTATTTGAGTGAAAAGATGAGAGACAGAGGTTGTATTTTATTTTTTTCTCTGGATTATAATGATCATATTTAGTAGACACAAAGCCAGAGTAATACCAATAAACTATTTCAAAATGTCAATAATTCTTGTTCCTATCATAGTTCATTCACAGGATGCACAGTATTCCATAAACACACTTCTTCCCAACATCTAGAGCAGTGATTAGCAGCTCAGCTTCCAGAAAGACTTTGAGATGGCTAAATGATATTCAAAGATTCAGCCAAAGTCAAGATCCAGGAAAGGCTACAGCGCTGGGATACTTTAAATGTCTCCATCCATTAACTGTCCTCTCTGGTCCTTTCCACTCCATCGGCAACATATGAATATGCAAGCTGCTTCATCTTTGTTTTAAGTTCACAAAATGCTATGGATCTTCTATATAAAGTAGCATAAAACCATCTACAGACAGAAGGAGGGGGTTCCCATTTTATATCAGTGGTGTTAGAGGGAACAGAAGAGAAGATATTTGCAAATCCTTTTATAAACTTGAAACTATGACGAAAGTACTTTTTATTAATCAGATCATCACCATCTTTCACCTTACTGGCAGCAGTCTTAGCATCAGCTTGTCAATTGTGAGAACCTTCCTTCAAGAAAGACTTTGACATCTGTTGAATGAATGCTGCCAATTTTTCAATGATTGGGTAACATTCATGATGAAAATTGCTGCAGCTTGATCTTTGGAATGGAATCACCAGCCTCATTTTGCTGAATGGCAAAGTTCTAGCAGGATTGACCAGGAAATTCAGTTCCTCACACAAACTCACTTCCTCAGCAACATTTAATTTGTCATGCTGCTATTTTCTAGAATAGACCATCAGCAACAAGATGCTTCTGAACTTCATTTGCCAGAATCATAGTTATGATGGCAGTAAGATCAGGCAGGGAAAAGGTAAAGAAGAAAGCAATAAATGTTTTAAGTATCCACAGTAGGCAATGGGATAAGCACTTTTACATTTTATTGCATTTATCCTAACACATTCTTTGTTATATAATACATTTTATAAAAATGATTTATCTGTTTTGTTCATAAACCATGAGTATCCAAAAATATTCATAATACATAGCTATGTCCTTAGAGCCTAGCAGGATTCAGACATTTTTAGGTTTTTAAAATGTTTTTGAATAAACTATCATGCAACATTACTGTACTTAAATTATAGAAGTGAGAAATACGAGTTTTAGAGAGATTAAGTTACTTGCCTAATTGGTGGATTTGGCTGATAGTTATGCTTAGGTC
>NW_006381476.1:0-1867 GCF_000327345.1 Myotis davidii
TTTTTTTTTTTAATTAAAAAGTTCTGCTTCCCTAATTGGTTCCTTTGCTCTGTCTCAGTTCCTCCCAACTCACACTCTACATTGATTCCATAGGGGAATTTTAAATAGACAAAACCAGACATGTCAATCTTCCACTCAAGAGACATCACTGACCCTCCCACTGATGAGGGCATGATATTCAATGCTTCACCCTGGTACTGTACCTCTTATCTTGCAACTTAACTGGCACTTTCTCTAATGTACCTCCCTCTCCCCAGATTCCAGTCACCTCGTACCTGATCTTGTAATTGCTTATGCCCAATGCATATTAATACATCTCCAAATATATGTTCCTGGGCTACAGCTGCTTTAATGATATGCATATGCAAATCCCACAATACCCAGCGCAGAATTAAATAAATAATCCCAGAGTGAGACGTGCACCTTCGTGTGTTTATAGCCTTGAGATGGAGATGAAGATGACAGCACCTATGTGTGTTTCCCTTTGCTCTTCCCAAGGGCAGTGCTGGGTACACACTGATAGCACCATGCTACCCACGAGGATGCCGGAGCTCCGAGGGGTTATGTAAGCATCCTGCACATAAATGGGACAGCCAGTGTTGACAGGGAGCTCCCTGTCTGTTCACTGTATCTCTCCTGCCACCCCATCCTTCACACACCGGCATGCACCTGCTCCATGAGAACATTTCCCTCTCAATGTTGTACCTCCATAATCTCAGGACAGCATAGTAGCAGGTACTTGTTAAATATTGGTCAAATAAATGAGAAAACTTGGAAATGACAGCAAAAGTCCTCCTCTACTCCATGCTTCTGAGATCCTTTCCATTATCACTAATTGATTCATTCATTCATTCCCTCATCATCTACATCTTGAATGCATTCTCTGTGCCAAGCACAGTGCTGACCCTGGAGATACTGACATTCTCTAGTAACCAGATATTTTTAGGTGCTCTGGTTTAAAAAATTATCTTTTGCAACTCTGCCTCAGCATGTGATTCAGCATTTTCTCAATATTATGCAGCAAATTAAAATACTGAAGTTAATCAGATTATGAAGCTAATTGAAAACAATATTATTTATCCATGCCCCCAATTTCAAAAGTGACATTCATCAAAATTGCCTTATTTTCTCACTGATTGGCTTTATAACAAACGTTTCACATTTGACTTTATATAATTCATCTGTTTTAAAAAGGAGTTTTGTGTAGAATTTATTTGAAAAGAGATTTCTACCGGTGTAAATGTACAGATATATGTATTTGAGGACCACTGGTTTGCTATATGACACTGTGAGGCTCAGATTATAGATTTACCCTCATATGGAAAAAAAAATAAAAGGGTATGTTCTAGGGCTACAGAGTTTACACTAACCTTATACTGCCTTCTTGACGATGAAGTGGATGATGCTATGGATTGGGGAGGCAGACTGCCTGGTTCTGACTCTTGGATCTCCTGTGTACAAGCTGGGTGTACTTTTGGCAAGTTACTTAAATTTTCTGGCTTATGGGGATCCTCATTTGTAAATAGAAAAGGCATGAGTGTCTTTTTTCACAATTTCGATAACATGGATAATATGTGCAAATTGCTTAGTGCAACCCCTGGCACCTAGGAAATGCACCATGCATGTAAGCCTCATAGCTTCATGGTGGTAGTGGTGGTGACGATGATGATGATGATAATGGCACTGTCAATGATGGTATTGGAATTGGCATTGGTGATGACAGTGATGGTGGTGGTGGTGGTGGTGGTAAGGATGGTGATACAGTTATTGTTGATGGTGAACTCAAGGGTAAGGTAATATAAATTGCCCTCTGTAGGAAAAACAGCTCCAATCTCTCTATCAGCAGTTCTCAACCTGTGGGTCGCAA
>NW_006381477.1:0-1867 GCF_000327345.1 Myotis davidii
AAACCATGCTGCTCTTTCTAGAGAGAGGAAGTTAGTGAAAGATACACTGATTCAGGGCAAGTGGGAATATACGTATAAGCAGCACATTAATGAGGTGAAAGGGACAGGGTGGTTGGGTGGGTGACATTGGAAGTTTCCATAATGAATATAGCTTGCTAATCAAAATAATTGCTATTGTCATTAGGTGGCAGTCAATCAGATGATATTAAGATTGTATTAATACTGTGATCTGGAAGAGTTGCTAGGAGACCTCTCACCTTCAAAGGGACCATTCCCATCTGCAAAACATAAGTAATCAAAGTCAGTAGAGCATCATAATTAGGAGCAAGGTCTGTAGAGTCAGAAAATCTGAATATATACCAGGTTTGTAGTTTATTCGCTGAGTAAACGTGAGCACTACAGCAGAACTCAGAACCTCCTGCACAACCACAGGGAGCTTCACAAAGCAGAGGCAGAGCTAACCCTGCTCCGGCTTGAAACAGTGACTCACACAGTACAGTCAGTGTCTGGCAGATTGGTGCTGACCTTGAATGCATTCAAGGGCAACACGCTCTAGTCCAGGCAGTAGGAGCCAAAAGTTCTCTGAAATTACCCATTCAAAAGAGGTGGAGAATTAATCAGGATCTTCGGTGTAAAGATCAGAAATCAACTCGGGCTAATATATGCAGATACTATTTTATTAAAATCATATTGGATCACTCACAAAATATTCATAGAGCTGGAGACCATATATGAAGGTTTGACACAGTACCCCAAATCATGCTTCATAATTGGTCCTATGAATACTCTCATGCCACAGAGAGTTTGTGGGCACAGATGCCCCACCTTGGGCTTCTACCTCCATCAGTGCTGGCTCAGGGCCCTAGGCAGTGCTGCCTTTGAAAACGGCTCATGATGGCTGCCACTGCTCTCAGCCTTGCCATTCTCTGTATGATCATTATGTGTTTGTATGACTCACTGCTGGTTTTACAAACTGGCTGGAAGCCGGTAACAAATGAGGTATGGATTCCTGGGAAGCCTGAGGTCAGTACCAGAGGAGAAAGAGTCAGATCTGAGCTGTGAGTTTGAGTCCAGAGCAGAGAGAATACAGAACAGATTGGGAGTAGGATGGGAGATGGGCTGTGGTACTGGTCTAGGACTTAGGCCTCTAAGAAGACAAGGACTTCAGTCTAGTTCTCTCTGGTATTGTTGGAGATGGGTCACAAAGCTTGCAGGCAAAGAAGCAGTTGTCTCTTTAGCCTGCCTGTCTTTACTTCAGTGAGTTCACTGAGGATATAAGTTAGCTTTATATTCCTACTCTAGCAGAGTACCTGGCTATTGAAATGCGTGGATGGATAGATGGATGAGTGGATTTAGACTTTCAAATTTGATGCGCAGGACTACTATTCCATATTTTCCCCCTCTTAAAACTAATTCAGCTTTTATTTATACCTTTATTTAATAAGTTCTTTCCCTCTGAGACTGTACTGGAAGTTGTAGTAGAATTTTACCAAATGTGATATTTGTCATCTTATTTATGACAGTCTTTGAAAATATCATTATATTCTATATTTTTGTTTAGAATCCCCCTTACATATACACCATTAGATTTTTATCCTTGGAAAATGGGGAACTTCATTTCTGAATTATATTGAAAAAAATAATAATAGGCCTCTTAATATATATGTGTGTGTGTATAAATATACATATATGTGATATTTGTATACATATAACTAGCTGGATAGAAGTATATATGTATATGTTTATTTTTATGTACAGACATAATTAAGGTTTAAGAGATTTAATAACTACTGAAGCATATTATTTTGTGAAGATTTGGCTCTACTTGTAGAAAACATTGCTATTGTAGGTTTATCCAGTCAATGGA
>NW_006381478.1:0-1868 GCF_000327345.1 Myotis davidii
ACACCCCACACTGGGGATCAAGCCTGCAACTTGTGCATGTGCCTTGACCGGGCTTGACCGGGAATCAAACCACGACCTCCTGATTCATAGGAGGATGCTCAGTCACTGAGCCATGCCAGTCTGGCCAGGTAAAACTAGATAGAATAACTCCATGAGAATAGACTGCCATTGTTTCGGGTACTTTATTAAGAGAGGATTTCCATCACCACCGCCACCACCCCCATGCCAGCTCCCAAATGTGTGACTTTGGAGTGAGTTGCGATAGTGCTGTTCACACAGAGACTCCTGGAAACCACTGGGATTTCAGCATTGAGGGAGCTCTTCTTGGCTGGAGATAGGTCTCCCCGCTTTACGTGGCTATGGCCTGTACGCTCTCAGAACCTGGCACCCCATTAGGAATTGCTCTGTTTTGGATTTGATACACAGCTACCAGCTCCAATGATAAATTTTTGATTATCTACCTCAGATGATAATCTCTTAGATGAACTGTATTATGTAAATTTCAGGAAGTCTTCCTTTTGCCCGAGTGAAAAGAATAATGACATGAGCCAACTGAGGATTACTTGATTAATTAACTAAAGATAAAAAGTCACTTGGTTCTGGAAACGTGCTGCAATCCCTAAAGAAAAGTGATGAACACTATGCACAATTCCAATTCATACAATGAAAATGTGGAGTTGTCCTTTCTTTTTCCTTCATGGTTTTATTTTTTATTATGATGATCCAGAGGAGGATTGGAGAACTCCCTGAATGGTCACAGCAGTTATATACCTTCATGAATCATAGTCTGGGATCTTAGTAACTCTTGATTAAAACACACTGAATTAAACACGATGCCAGGTGAAATGTTCTGCAGGCTGCCACGGGCTCCTTGCTTCTCTCCAGCATGTCTCTGTAGCATCGCAGCTCTCATCTCTAAACTGTATGGCATCAACACTGCCGCCCTTGCAACAACCTAGGGAGGCCTTCCTCACTGTGACTCTAGGGTCCTGACCCACAGGCACGGTGTTGAACTTGCTGTATGATGCTTTGTCACTTTATGGAGATTTGCCTTAAAAACAAATTTTCATATTATCATGAATGCCTCTTTTAGAGAAGAGTTAAGCCGGACTCTCAAGACAGCCCATTCATGCTCTTACCATAGGAGACACTCGATGGCGGCCTCGGGGCCAGTGTTGAAGTTCTGGAGCTCACGGCCATTCTGAAGAGATATGAGCACGAGAGGTCAGTAGGTTGCGCCAACGAGGCACACTGGTTCTTCCAGAGGCTGTTACGGGGTTGGAACTTCCATTTTCGTCAAAGTGACTACTTTTCAGAGATCAGAGCTTTTCTTAGTGCTATTATAAATGCATGGCACTGACCCAAAGCATTTAGGATATTTTCCTCCCAAACAAGATCTCAAGTAAAGCAAATAATAAACTAGTCAATAAGTATGGAGGGACATTCCAACTTCTTTTTCCTGTAGGCCAATTAAAAAAAATGTGCAAGAAAAAAGTCACATGTTACTTCTACCAAGTAGGTCATAGCAAAAAATAAAATGCAAATCACTATGCACCTTTATAAATTGCAGCACCCGGGTAAATTAAAACACAGCTTGGTACCACACTTGATTCCTTATCTTATATTTCTCTGCCATAGCACTGCACTAACAAGTGGAAATATAGGACACTGATTGATGATCAAAATTACTCTAGTGCTCTAACTTTCTTTGACAAATTTTAGCCAGAGATTTTAAAACATCCCAATGATCAACAGGTCCCCTTAACTCAACTGTTAAGTAAATATGTTTTCCTTGGTGGCTTATAAATGGCTGAACTCTCTCTAATGGTATGGTTTTGAAATACATAATAACATGTATGATTTAATAT
>NW_006381479.1:0-1870 GCF_000327345.1 Myotis davidii
TGCTAAACAAATAACCACTACTCTCCAGATAAATTAAGCCTATTCCTTAGAGGCATTATTGTCTTAATTGAAGTTTTAAATATAAATTATCTTGCACTTTTATATACACATCAACCCTCTCCCTTCTCAAACATTTCCCACCTATATCTGGACACCCATAAGGAGTACTCACAATCAACAGACATTCATTTTAAGGGTCTACTTGTTCCCTTTGCCTGCCGACCCAGCTCCAGACTACTACAGTTCCAGCATTGTTGGGAATCTTCACATCCTTTTAGCCCTGGGCTGTTCTAGGCTGCTTTCTCTCTCCAAGCTATTTTCTGTAAAAGTGTGCATTCTCCTACAGGATTACTAATGGTATTTACTAACCCTAACCCTCAATGGCATGATCGTCTCTGCAGACAGACTTCCAAGTGGGCATTTCGTGGGACAATTCAACCCACATCAGTGGGAGAATACTGACCTCTTTATACACAGAAACCACTCTCCTTCCTTTGAGGTAGAATTTATACTCTTAAAAATAATACTTAGCTTTATGGACTTAAGTATTTGGGTAACTTCAGTCATGTCTTAACATACCAAAGAAAAATGAATAACAGTAGCTAAATGTGTCATGTGGTTGTCATCCCAGGTGCTTTGAAGTCTCTACTATGGTAATATGATAGCAACCTTTTAAATGTAATTTGGTTATAAAAACAGACCAGGAAAATAACTGAGTACATCAGTTAATGAGTTTAAGGAATCATTGTTGCGGTCAACAACTTTTTATGTCAAGTGCTACATAACCAGAAAAACATAAGTAATATTTATAAGCATCATTTTATCCAAGGAGGAGCATAGTTTTAAAAAAATAGATATATCTTCATCTTAAACCTACTGTTTGACCAGGAAGGATTGCTTAACATTTCTTAAATATTATTTTATTATATAAAATGGGAATAAAAATAACTACTTTATATGGAGTTGTGCAAGGATTAAATGGGATATGGTATGATAAGTACATCACATAACAAGTCTCCCTTTGTTTCTAATGTAAGCTAACAAAATTAATATTAAAAACATTTTATAAAATAAATAAAACATTTATACAACTTTTACCTTAATTTTTAAAAGCAAAGAAACAGTTACACATTTACTAGTTAGATATTTGTACCTTTATTAAATGGCATATATTTCATTTAGTAAACTGGTTTAATTTAAGAGTTATCAGTATTTAAATCTCACTTTTTCATCTATAAAATAAACCATTACTTCCTTCATGTTTACCTGTTCTCAATGAATGGAAACTATTATTTTTTAAAATTTGATTTAAGTAATTTGCCTCTTATCTATAGTTTATTAGTATAAATAAAATGTGTTTATGTATACATATGACATTAAATAAAACATGTATGTATACACACATATTGAGAATAAAACCTACAAGGTGCTGTGTTAATCACAGAGACATTTGAGCTGTGTAAATTTAAATATCAAAGTATATTTTAAGTTCAAACTTTTCACAGACAGCCTTTTATCATAATTGAATATGTTTGTCCTAGTTAGAGTCCAGCCTTCTAAGCTCGGTAGGTTCTAGCAATCACCTTGTATGTAGTGCAGATACTAAGTAAACCTTGATGCATAAATTAATAAAAGAATGAGTGAATGGATGCAAGGTGAATTTTAAAAATGTATTATGTTCAATGTGTTTAGAAATTTTACTAGTGGCTATCATAATCAAAGACCAAAGGATAATCATTGTAGGTGAAAGCTGTCATATTTTGAGGCCTGGATTTAACAGATTTCAATGTTCTATTCTAGTACAGAATGGAGTTATAAGGTTGTCATTTATAGTCCTACTTAAAAAATTAGGCAGAAATCTAGAATACTT
>NW_006381480.1:0-1870 GCF_000327345.1 Myotis davidii
TGACTATATTCCCTATGCTGTACTTTACATCCAGGAAATTATTTTATAATTGCCAATCTGTACTTCTTAATTCCTTCACCGCTTGCATCTAGCCTTCCAACCCTCCTCCCATCTGGAAATCACCGTTTGTTCTTTGTATATATGAGTTTGTTTTGAGTCTATATTCTTTAATTTGATTGATTCCAGTGAACAAAATAACTTCTTTATTATAATAGAAATGAATAGGGAAATTCTGATCAACGGTAGGCTTTCGAATACTCCAAGACAAGTCTATCAACCACCTGTTGTGTCTTCATTTGGGTAATTTACTTCTTACTCTGGTTTGGCAAATTCTTCATTTTTTAATCTCTGTGATACATCGTTTTAGCTTTTTATTGTATGTTTGGTTATGCTCCCTCCCCTCCCTTAATCTGGAACTGTAAAGGTGCCAGAATCAATTTTAGTAGATTAACATCTTTTCATAGAATCATAGGACTGAAATAACCCTCCAACAGTCCTAGAATTCCTAAGCTGGAAGGAAACACTAGAGTTTACTTAGTCCCAAGCATGTCAAACTCGCAGCATATGGCCCAGACATACTTGGTCTAAATCCTTTAGCGGAAAAGGCAGATTAGGCTTAATAATTTGCCCATAGTGACATAGAAAGTTTAAAGTAAAATTTAGGCCCTTTAATTCCTATTCCAGGATTCTTCTGCAGCAGGATGGTTCATCCTTGGTCATGAAGTCACTAATTCATTCTAAAACCATTTTTATCAAACATTTATAATGTGTCAGACACTGCTGAAATTTTGGTAATGTAGGGGTGCTGGATGAAGATACCCTACTGCATTGTCCCTACTCTCGGGGTGCTCACAGTCTAATGAGCACAACAGATGTCTAAACAGATATGACCAGCAATGCAAAATTACAGGGCATTGTGGGAACACCCGGCAGGGCACCTAGCTCAACCTTAGGTCACAAAAGCCACCTGAGTTAAGGCTTCCCTTCGAAGCCACATTGCTAACCTGAACAGACACGTGGAATCATTGCAGAGAAGAACATCAGACTTACTGCTCATGTTTCCCCTAACGTCACAACAGTGCTTTTGTGGCATCTAGGGATCTACGCTATGTGATACTGACTATAACTAGCAGAAAATTTTGACTCAAAAAAATCTTAGAAAAAAAATAGCATCATTTTAAGCAAAATAATATCCTACATTTTTAGAATGGATAAGAAGGAAAAAGAGGATACCAACACCTCTAGGTCAGTAAAATGTTAAATCTACACAGATCTCATCTTCAGTGGTGTCGTCATTACCTGTGAGTGGCACTCAGATTTGACCAATCATTGTAAACCATCAGGCAAAACAAGCAGCTTCATAAGAACTGCACATGTAGAGTCAGCAATAAGAGGCACTTCTATGGTCTACTGAATAGGAGTGAAGCCCTAGCAGAAAGGAGATCCTCAGGGTGGTGACTTCTGCCAAGTTCAGGAGGCCACGGAAGTTCTCCAAGGTTTATACATTCCAGATGTCACAGGATTAGCTTTTAGTCTACACAGTTCCATGACAAAAAATATTCTTGTCAAACCATTGGATTATTTGGAGAGGAATATTTCTTGAACATTATAGTGGAAGCCAGAGGAAAATAGGACATAATATTATAGGAATTTACGATTGGCCGATTTTATCACATAGCCATAAACGGAGGTACACCTGCAGTTCAGTTCTGTGATTGGTCTTCATCAGAATTTCATTGTCTGTCAATGTCTTCATGTTGCTTGTTATAACAGCAACCTCACTCTGTATATGTGCATAGATAACAGAGCTTTAAGGGAATGTGAAAATATTTCGAAGGGTAATGTTTTGAAGGGTCTTTTTAAAAATCAA
>NW_006381481.1:0-1870 GCF_000327345.1 Myotis davidii
AAAAAAACCTTTTATTTTAGATTTATACATCCAAAACATACTACATTTACAGAGATAATTTCAATGGATTTCTCAGTGTTTTGAGATATACTCTTTACAGTTAAGGTTGCCTTCATAAAAAACAACAAAGAACTACTACCTATTCTCTGCCTTTAACATACACAGGTTTTTCTCTACCTTGACCACAAATCTCTGCTTAAACATTGTCTTCTCTTACTACTGCACCAACAGAACTATCTTTCACTGCCAAATTCCTGAATCGGTAATGTTTATTGATTGTGTTAATTTCATCACCTAATTCTCATATTAAGCTTTTGTAATCTGGTTTCCACTCATATCAAACCCTGAAATAATTTTTCTCTTGTGCTTCTCTATCAGCCCCATGTCATTTTCTCAGTTTGTACCTCATTAAATCTCTCTGGAGTATTGGAACTATTGATTATCTTCTTTCCTTAAAAATTTGTCCAAGATTCCATCTCTGAAACACTGAATTCTTTCTCCACCTCTTCAACGCTTATCTCCTTTGCTAACTTCCTTTCTCCTTTTAGCCATTAACTCAAGGCTTTATTCTTATCCCTGTGCCCATCCATCTTCAAAATTAATACTTATGGTAGTGAGTTTCTTCAAATGTCTTAAACTCTAACTTCTCACATAAAATCTGTTTCTTACTTCTACCTACCTAGTAATTGTTTCCACTTGGTTATCCAATTTCCCATCCCAAGTACTCCATTCCAGGAAACAGATTGTTTGGGTTTAAATCTAGCGTGAATGTCTTCATAGCTAGAATTCCAGAGCCTCTTTGCTGTGTGTTGTATCATCTAATGGGTAGCTTCTCAGTTGCCAATAAATCACACCCTACCTCCCCAAAGTTTCTTATTTCAAAAATGTTTGATAAAGGTTTGGGCAAAAATTAAGGTATTCTAAATATAGATTATTCTTAGTTTATCTCCATAGTAGGCATACCATGCTAGTCACAACCACGTCCTTCATATCTTAGACTTTTATTGGGATTTTCTGCTATAACTAGGCATTTAACCAAGTTCATAGTCACTGACCACTGCAGGACTGGAGCAAATAGGACTGTTAAGCTTGTTTCTAGAATCTCTGTACTTTGCTAAAGGGATGGCCTTGGTCACCAAACTAATGTAACAATTTAGTTCTTGTGGAACTCTGCTCTGATTTAGCACTATAAGGTTTTGTTTTTGTTTCCCCTGAGAGCACTCAGTGTGTCCTCTTTCATTCCTTTCCATTTCTTTAAACCAATGGGGATTAGGTCAAGGCTGGGGCACTGGCAGTTCTTTTCGTGCTCTGTCAAGAATAAGATCCAGTTCTGTGGGTTCCTCTCATTCCATCTATTGGTCCAATCAACAATTGGGAAGCAGCAAATTTACTAAGACTTCTAAACTGTACTTTTCTGGTTTCCCTCCAAATCCTGTATCCTCAAAAGAAAACACATGTACACAATGGTTTGGGAAGACTTTCAACCTCCATGTCTAAGGATATTTTAAGAAGAGCTCAGTTTGAAAAAAGAGGGATAGAATAAACGACTTCCTACAACTTACCTTTCTGTCAGTCTAAAGTATTTCAAGTCCTAACATGATAAAATATGTGGGAGGTAATGGTAGGATGGGTATACATTGAGCAGATATTAAATAGTAAACTCATATCTATTTTTGTGGGCTATAGTTTCCATCTATATTTATGATTCCAAAAACAAAGATTTAATTTTTAAAACTCGTTTAATGACCTGGAATTGTTTTTGAACAGCTGGAAATCTTTCGCAGTAACATCAAAGGTTATTACTCCTTCATGGCAAGAGATCAGGGGGTTCGTGTCTTTTGGCTTGATGTTAAGTCAAACATTTTTTTTT
>NW_006381482.1:0-1870 GCF_000327345.1 Myotis davidii
CTTAAACCCAGAGTGGCCAGAACTGTTGGATTATATCTGTTGTGTCTGCATAAGCTTTACCAGCACTCCCTTTCATTTTCAAAGTGTTCTGGTTTAGAAGTGAACATTTATGGTCATCATACTTAGACCCTGCTACCCTACCAGTGGGGACAGAAGTCCAGAACAAGATAAAGAATTGGATAAAGTCGAACCCAAAGGTGAGAATTGCTCAGTGGATATTTAACTAGTAGAAAGAGAAGAGTTTTGAGGAAAGAAGATATGCATGACCTATTGCTATGTAATCAAACACCTAGGTATTCAGTGGCTTAACAATAAGCATGTGTTACTGCTTATGAGACTGTGAATCAGCTGGGTGGTTCTGGTCTGTGTTGATTGTGTGTCTACAATCAGCTATGGATTGTTGGGTAGAGAGCTCTATTGACCTTGGCTGGGCTGCCCCACATATATTGGGGGTCAGTTAGATGTAAGCTGCTCTAGAATGGCCTCAGTTGGAATAATTAAACTCCCCTCCACGTGCTCTCTTATCCTTCAGCAGGCTTCTCCAGGCTTGTTCACACATGGCAGTGATAGGATTCTGGGAGGGGCAGAGAAAGAGGAAGTACTCAAGGCCTGGAAGCTCCCAATTGGCATACCATCACTTCCATTTCATTCCACTCCCACATCACATCATAATGTTAGCTCTGATGCAAGAGGTGAGGAAATAGATGTCACGTCTTGGTGGGATAAGCTTCAAACGCAAATTGTACAAGGCGTGGACACAGATAGAAGTAGAGACTTGATCCAGCAATGCAATTTATCCATAGCCAGCTTGGTCCACTGTTAGCAATAAAGACATGTAGTTTTGTGTTTTGTTTTGCTTTGTTTTCTTTTAGTGACCCAGAAAATATAAAGTGCAGGCACACACTAAAGACAAGGGCTAGAGGTTCTATGAGTAGCAGGAGGCGGGGCCTTCTATGTGGTACTCTCAAACACAGATGGATATGTAGCTTGTTACATATTCTGGGACCCACTCTCAGAAACTGATGTATGTTTTCTCAAGTGAACCCTTGGAAACTGCTTTTTTACAAGTTCTCCACGTGATTCTATTCAGGCAGTCTGTTAACTATACTTTGAGATATTATTTACTTAGGAAGTAGGATTCTTCCTTGACTTTCAATCCTAGAAAACAAAGGCATGCTTCTCTTCCTCTCTGTTCAGCATGGTGATAAGCTTGGTCTTTGTGGTACCCATGGTTGTTACTAGTTGGCCAAGTGACCTCAACATCTGGTGACTAGATGTTCTTAGAGACTCATCCAAAGTTTAGAATTAGCAGCAGGGCTTCATGAGTCATTAGAGCTTCCCTGGGAATTCCCACTCAATATGGCCTCCAAGATCTTGGCTTCAATTCAGTAGGGCATAGCCATCCTTAAGACTCCCCAACTGGGTTGGATTTGAAGCAGAGAGAAGGCCTATTGGCCAAGTGAGGGTGCTCTGTACATGTAAACCTTTCTGCGCTCTAGATAATCTTTCTCTCTGTGCTCATACCATCTCAATTTCTAAAAAAGGTTTCCAGACCACATGGATTTTATGATATTCAAGGCATGTCACTAGAAGCCCAGCTTGGATCTCTTTGGAGGAAAGAGAGGAAAAAAGAGAAAATCAAGCTGTGGTGAACTTGCTTTTGCAACCTTTTGATAGCACCAACTTGTGGATTAGGGATGTAATAACAGTTCAAAGTGTCAGGGTCATAGTGCAGATAGACGCTCTCTAAGGAAGTCTCTTGGATAGAATGAGAGTGAATACAGACAGCAACAAGGGTTTTCTGCACGGCCTTCCTAGTCACGGTGTGGACTTTAAAACTTGGAAATAACCATACAGAGCCAAGGCTGCA
>NW_006381483.1:0-1871 GCF_000327345.1 Myotis davidii
TTTTTTTTTTTTGGTTGCTGTATACAGTGAATAATTGCTACAGAAGTGATCAAAGGAGTACCCTTTAAAAATTATCTTACTGCCAGCTCTGAAGAAACAGAACAGCCATAGAATGAATTCTAAGTTAGGAATACACTTTCATGAAAGTATCTGTATTGTCTTGAATTTTCAGAAAAACTACCCTTGAAATATGATACTTAAACTAGAAACCTATAGCCTGTATATTATTGAGAGGTGAATAGAATTTCTCATAGTTGTTTAAGTAATAAAGATTGATCTTAGCTATACCCCAAAATATATAATAAAATATTTCTATTTGGTGACTTAGAAAGATGTGTTAAATGTTTCACTTGATTTGTGTATTTAATATTGAACTATTTCCCATATAGTTATAATTAATCTCTATTTCTCGCTCTCTTCGGCTACTTTGTGAAACAGACTAAGATGCTTGGTGAAGCAGCTGGAAAAAGGTGATGTGAACATTGTAGACTTAAAGAAGAATATTGAATATGCAGCATCTGTGTTGGAAGCGGTTTATATCGATGAAACAAGGTACATTTTAACCTCCTCCTCTCTCTTTTATCTTCTCTACCTCTTTTCCCTCTTTCTTGATGTTCCTTTATCTCAAACATGAATTTAGCATATATTAGTCATGAAATTAAAATCAAATCTTGTTTAAATTTAAGAGGTTCTTCACTGAACTTAACTGTGACGTTTTCTTTTAAAGGTGCACATTGTAATCCAAATGTTTGAATATCAAGAAGTAATCAAATAATAAAGTCATAAAATGAATAAATTAAAGTCTCTTTTCCTCCTTCCCTCACTGTCTTAAGCCCAGATTTTTAAGTGTCAGAAACAGATATAGGCTTTTACTAATTTTCACTGAAGTAAGTATTTTCTTATTATTTCAAGACTTCAGAGTTCCTTCTGAGAAAATGGGTGTCACGGGCACACACTTCCTCTGTGCAGGACTTACTAAGGGGCGTCCCAAATGTGTATTTGATCATCACCTAAACGTCATCAACTAGCCTCCTGATTATCAGAGTGGTGAAGAGATTAGGAAGTAAGGATTTATTTGAAGGGAGTTGTAAGCCTAGTGCTGTAGCTCTCAACCAGGCTATTTGCCTTCCAGAGGCCATTTGGCAATGTCTGAAGACAGCAGTTTGGTTGATGGGAGTATGCTACTGTCATGTGATGGGTAGAAGCTAGGGCTGCTGCTAGACATCCTGCAATGCACAGGAAAATCCCCTGCCCCCCAACAAAGGACTATCCAGCCCCAAGTGTTAATAGTATGGTTATGAAAAACCCAGCCTAAAAGGAGAACCACGCAGTTTCTCTTTCTTCTCCAAGGGTGCACTTACCCTGACCTGTGGTCATGAGAGGGGGTCCTGGGGACACTGGTGCTAAGGGAAGACTCAGTAAAGTATGATACGACAGTTCTTGAGAGATTTGCCCAGTGTCTTTTGGAGTTCAGAGAGTTCTGAGGCTGGCTCCTAACTCTCATCTCAAAAAAGATAAAGGTGACATGCTTATCCGGACTACATTGAATTCACGGTTAAGAGGGACCTGTGGAGAGGAAGACATGCACTTCCAGCGTTTAGCAGAGAAAAGGCCCTGAGTCTTTTCAGTGTCAGGAGGCAGGTGGAGCAGAGGTCTTTTGAAAGGAGTAACCGACGAAACTGACTTCAGATAGTAAAAAAGAGGCTGCATGGAGTGATTGTTGATATAAGAGCCAGGATAGAAATCATAAAAATTCAGTGCAAATATTAGAGAATATATAATATTCTAGGTAACCTCTTGGTTTAGTGAATTGTCTCTGAAGGACCCACAAAATTTCCCCAGGAGAAAAAATAACCAGCATTTAGCCATTT
>NW_006381484.1:0-1871 GCF_000327345.1 Myotis davidii
CTTTTATTATATAGGATATGAGACAAAAGCAGGTACCAGCAGTGTTAATATGCTCAAGAAATGAAATCACATCTGGTACAGCAGCTGCAATTGAAGTCAGCACCTCATTAAGCCTATAGTAATCCATTCCATTCCTCAAGATCTAGCTGTCCTTTGCATAGGCCAGATAGGCAAGTGGAATAGGTATGTGGTGGGAATCATCACTCTTGGATCCAACAAGGTAGCTCTATTTTCTGAAATCCCTCCAGGCATGTGGGTCTTTGCATTTGGTTTATTATTTACTTATGTAGAGGCAGTTCTAGTGACTTCCATTTGGCCTTTCCACCATAATAGCATTCACACCATAGGGAAGGGAACCATTGTGGAGTTGGATTCTGCCAGATGTTGAGTATCTCTCTTCCTATTAGGCATTCCAGAGCTGAGAGCTGGGGAAATACTCACAGGTTTGGTAAAGGAAAACACTGGACCAACTGTCAGATGGATCTGAGCTAAAACTTCATTGGTCACCTGACCTCCATATGTTTGTACACTGGTGCACCAAGTGGCATTTTGAATCTTCTGGGCTGAGTTCCAGTTCAGAACCAGTGTTCATTAGTATCCAAAGTTTTTATTATTTTATTTCCCCCAATGTACAGTTATCCTGGTAAAAAGCTATAGACATAGGCACTACTTTTGGGGAAGGCTGGGAGAAAAATTAACAGTATAATTTGTTGACAATGTAATGGCATCCTTCTCAAGGGGAAGCCTTCCTTTTATTCAAGGGTTCTATGTCTGTAAACTGGCTCGATTATTGGAATTGAGTGAAGGACTGTGTCTGTTTTTACCATTCAGGTTTTACTCAACTGACCTAAAACTTTTCTGCTTATATACGTCAAGTAGAAATTTAATAGGTTTCCTCTCCATTTCACTTTTAGAAACACTATGATTGACTAGATAATACCAAGCATCTGTAGGTACAAGTTAGACCATCCTGACTGCTGCTTTGGCTCTGCTATCCTTTACGTTAAGCATATACCACTTTTCCTTTGGGGATGGAATGTTGCCATCCTAGAAGTGATAACTCTCATTGCATTCAGTAAAGCAGTTCTTACTGTGAGTTCTGGCCTACAGAGAAGAGTGATCACAGACCTCCTCATGCATGTCGCACTCCCCTTACACATTTATTTCTCACAATCATGGTAAAAGTTATGTCTTCCGGTCCCTCCTAGAGTGGAGGAATGGTCTTAAATGACCAATTTACTCTAATATTCCAATGTCCCTAAGCTTTTGAATTCTACCTTAGACCAAAGCATGCCCAGGATTTCCAATTTATTCACTGTGGACCGTATTTTGGGCTATGTTTATAGACAAACAAAACAAATTGTTAGGGCCCCTTTTAAGTCCTCAAACTAGACGTTATCTTAGAATCTCAGCTTAATATATTCAGCCTGGTTCAACTTTATGTTTCTTGATTTTTGCTTATATAAATTAGAAAGTTCAAGTACTTCTGCGGTGTGCATCATTCCACCACATAGCTCACACTTTGTACCTCACCTTTAGTGCTGTGCTGGGATTTGAGTGTAGAAGAAAGAAGGGATAGGTGGGTCCTGAGGAGAGTCATCATTGTCTTGCAAGTCAACTGCCTCAGGAGGCCTTAGTATCCTCGGGTGAAGCAGGTATATTTCCACAGATGGAGGTGGAGAGGCTGCTTCCACTGGCAAACAAAATCATTGGAATTTAGTGGCTCAATGTCCCCAGCTCCATCAGAGTCTTCTCACATACATAAATTCCAGGATCCCATCCCATCCCCCAAAATAGTCTCTTTTTAAAAGTATGCACTCAGGCGCTAGTTGGTTTGGCTCAGTGACTAGAGCATAGGTCTGCGGACTGAA
>NW_006381485.1:0-1870 GCF_000327345.1 Myotis davidii
CCATTTTACAGATGAAGAAACTGAGGCACAGAGCAGTTCACAAATTGGTGTCAGTTCCCAAAGATTGAAAGTGGGAGAGCTGGGCTTTGAACCCAGGTACCTGGCACCAGAAGCTGTGCTTTTGCCCACTAAAGTACATTTCCTCTTGGTTGAAATTTATTCTACAAAGAGCCTGATGCAGAATGGGCAACATGGTCTCTAACCTCCCACTTCCCCATGACACCCTTCCAGAACTAGTTTTTTTGAATAGGAAAGATGGAGAGGATAGGAAGATGTCACCTGCCAGCAGATGGGCCGAGGGTCAGTAATCCTTTCTGAAGGAGTGAGGGAGAATCCAGCACCTGTGTCCCTGGGCTGAGGTTCCAGCCCAGAGGAGCCCCCCTGGCAGAGGATATAGGATAGGCACTGACAATGGCAGCTTCCTTGCAAAATGTGGGTGTTTGCAAATAACTCAGTTTTTTCAACATGTCTTTATTTGCTTAAATTAACAAAATATAGGCTACATGCTCTTTTCAGGTAAACTGCTTTTTTACTGAAGCAGAAAGCAATATTCACAACCTGATGCTACTACATACTTGGAGTTTTCATTTTTAAATAGCAAGCCAGAATTCTGTACAAAATCAACATTTGGCGTAATGTTGTCCAAATATGTGAAGGATTTTAAATGTTAGCTCCGTTACATTTTGTTCCAGCAAAGCAGACAAAGATCATGATTCAAAACACAATGTTAATATTTTATTAGATGCCTCAGGGCTTAATAAATACAGTATGCACATCGGGCTTTCTCACGTAGCTACTCAAATGCAAATATACCAGTTATCCTTGCGGGGTTATGAAAGGTCAGCCTCAGTCTCATGGCCAGTGGGGAGTCAAATTTTTTTAAAAAGAAAGAATAAAAGATTTAAAAGGCAATAAGAGGAGGTAGTGATAGGCCTGAATGGAAAGGATAAAGAAAAATATGCCACCGGGCTGGTCAGTTGTTTGGTTCAGAGTGACAGTGGTCAAAAGCCTGGAAAGCATCTGGCAGTGAACTATTTTCAGAGTGCTGCAATGTGATGAATGTCGTGCTGTCCTGGCCCTGGAGTGCTGGCCACCCTGGGTGATTTCATCCCTGAGGTTCTCTGAGGATGGACTCTGAGGCTCTCCTACGGGTTTTCATTCTGATTAATTAGCTCTGTTAGGCAGGGTTGGCTAACTCTCTCCTGAGCTCTGCAACTAGGCAGTGGTGTCCATGGAATTTATTACCCAAACTGGGACAATGTTCAGAGTGTAGGCCACACTACTGGTAATTACCCTGGAACAATAGGTATAAACCAGGGTTGCCTGAGGCAAACCAGGTGCTGGTCACTCAAAAACATACAAAACCAACATTTTAACCTTGGTTCTCAGAAGGCCATTGTATACTAACCATGGGGTTAGATCTAATTAAATATCTATACTCAGAGTTAAGAACTATACACAGGCTTTAGAATACTCTCCATTACAACTTTATACTACTTTCCTTAGACCTCTTTCTCCCTTCAAATGAAATTTTACTGAGAAGTCTAACGTATACAACAGATGAAATCTGAATCACTCTGAGAGACATGGGCCTGAGGGCTGAGAGTTTCTCCCTAGCAGCCCTGGAGGGGCTCCTCAATAGACCATGTGAAAACCACTCTCCTGGACCTTACTCTCTCCATCTCAACATTACCTTGTTCCTCAAACATTCCCACGTGATCCATTGTGGTCAGAGAGGACTAGAGCTTGCTATTCTAGATTCCCTGGTTCCTTTTCCAGCTAGCCAGACCCAGAACAAACTGGAAGTCTGCAGCCCTCATAGTAGCTCCTCCACACACAACTGCTGAAAGAGTAAGTATGGACCGGGACC
>NW_006381486.1:0-1871 GCF_000327345.1 Myotis davidii
TATATGAGGATATTTCTTTATAAAACTAGCACTAATTATTAATAGGTTAGTGGTACTACTGTTACTGCTATTTTTAATAATTATTATTGCTATCATTTTTAATTGAAGGCCTTTTCTGAGCTTCAACCCATAGTTTGTACCTAAATGATACAATATGTTATAGAGCTCTGCTTGTTATATGCATACAAACTAGATGTGTGTGTGTTGTGGTGTATGTGTATGTATGTATAGAGAATATTTCTGGGCCCAACTTATTTCTTGGTGTCAGTTTTCATATTTGACCCTATCTTTGCCTTCACAAAACTCTGATCCAAGGCTGATGGCCCATTGTTAAACTGAGATATTAGGTTCAACCATATAAAATTTCTGATATGTCACCATTACTGACCCATTAAAAATAGCGATTTTATAATTTACCTTAATATGTGGTCCCTTGAGCAAACTTTGAGCAATAATTTGCAAACTCAATTAAATATTAGTTGTTGATTGATTGACAAAGGGGAAACCTCCTGGCAGCTAATTTGTAATATATACTTTGATTATATTAGAATTCAGATCTTGGCCTTATTACATTTAATGATTCATGTTTTTAAAGGCAGATTCTGCCTATTCATTTAGCATTCTTTACATGAATGGTTCCAAATTACTAAATGCCAGGGGCTTCAGAATTTAATAATTTTGTCTCATTGTGTTCCTAGATTCTATATATTCAATATTCTTGTTTTCACTCAGACAACAAAATATCCCCACATATCAAAAAGCAAGAGAAATGGGAGAACTAACTAGTGCAGTACCAAACAGATGCTTATACTACAAGCTTTGATGAAGAAAACCCTCATAATGCATAGACTCACTCCCCTGTGCTGTTTATAAAGCATTTGTCTTTCAACTACAAGCCCTCTCTTCCATACTTAGCTCTGTGGTACTAGGACTAAGGTCCTGCTTTTATGCTTTCTTCTAATAGATTGGTTTCTTCTTAACTTTTGTCAAAGGGGCACTAGATGAGACTGGGGACTTCTTTGTTATTGCAACTTATCCCATGTA
Organism: Myotis davidii; assembly: GCF_000327345.1. Classification (NCBI taxonomy): domain Eukaryota; kingdom Metazoa; phylum Chordata; class Mammalia; order Chiroptera; family Vespertilionidae; genus Myotis; species Myotis davidii. Next base: position 1,045 of record NW_006381486.1, read on the forward strand.
GTGTATGATATATTTTTCTGGCTATGAGCCTATTTTCTATGGCCCAATCATTCTATTATATAATTTAGACATTGCCTCTTAAATTTTGATCACCCACCTGAACCTCTAATAGGCAACTCTACTACCTGTGGAATCCACAGTCTTTGAAGCATTACCCAGACTTAGCTATGGTTAATTCTTTGTCTCACTCCAAGTCCATCATCTCACTTTCCTTCCCTTAAAGATGTCAAACATAATCTTCATTGGCCTTGCCTTTCAAAAAACACAGGAGGATAAATTAACATCTCACAACTTCTCCTAAGTTTAAAGAACACAAAGATCCTAACTCTCTTTATTGAATCATGGAGAAAGAGGTAAAAATGGTTTAGGTTTTTTTGAGTAGAAAGAGTGGAAGCTTTTTATTCCAAAAACTATGGATAGCATTAACATGTCATTCTTTCTCATCTTCTTACAGCAGTAAAAGTAAAACATGGATTTATGTCTCAATAAATTGTACTACCATACACCTAGAGTTCTTAATTGACCTGAACCTGCGTCTTGACATCTCACAGATTATATTTGACTTATAAGCGTTGAGCTTGATTGCACAAAATGACAGAGTCTTAAAGAGGATTCTTTTACTCTATTAGCATCCTGTATGACTCAACATCTAATTTTTGAAGACTGGACCGCCTTGAGCAGGGTGTAAAATATATCCTTGACCCTAGCCTAGCTCCTTACAGCAGAGCTTTCACTCTGTTCTCATGTTTCTCTTCCTTTCTTCCTGTTCAGCTTCTTTCCTTCATAGGACTCTTCTTTGTTCTGTTTATTGCTCACCTGCATTCATT
>NW_006381487.1:0-1871 GCF_000327345.1 Myotis davidii
TCTCTCCCTCCCTCCCTTCTTTCTTTCCTTCCTCCCATTTGTCCATCCATTTACCTATCCACCTATTTATGCATCTGTCTGCTCTGGCTTAGACACAGTTGCTTTCTTGGTATTTCTTAAATGCCTTTAGTTTATTCATTCTCTGCACTTGCTTTTCCTTCTGCCCAGAATACTTTTTTTCTCAATACTCACATGGCTCACTTCTTCCTTTATTTGGGTCTCTGTTCTGATGTCAATTTATCTATGAGAACTTTTCCTCACCACCCAGGGTTGTATTCTGGAGGGGGTCTGCAGGGGCTTCTGAAGTATGGTCTTCTGTTTCTTGATCTGGCTGCTTATAACATTTTTGTTTTTAGAGTGTTATCATTCAGTCAGCCATAATATTTGACTTGTGCACTTCTCTATGATCATGTTATATTTCAACAGAAACTTGAAAATAAATACCCTTATCCCTATCTTACTCTGCTTCTTAATTTGTTTCATATTTCTTCATGGCCCTTATCAGTACCTGACATTGTCTTATATCCTTATTTGCATTGTCTGTCATCCCCACACCACAAGTAAGTTTCATGAGACCAGGGACTCCATCTAGTTTCCTGCTCTCTACCCAGTGCTTAACACAGTGTCTGGTGTTGTGGGAGGAAACAAATCATTGTTGAATGAATGAGTAACTGGTTGGGCACCGTAAGCAACTAGAATGTTTAACAGAAACTAGGGAGTTTCTGGCAATCTAACTCATCCTGTGTTTTTAAGTTGTAAAGGTCTCAGGCCCTTGCTTCCACAAGATCTCCTTTCTCTCAAGACATTTGTTTTCATCTGACTTTCCCTCTTGACTGTCTGTGACTCATAGCTTAGTTATTTTCCTCTGGTTATCTCTCAACACACTGGTCTCACACATGAACCTCATCACCAAAGCCCCAGCTTAGAGCACCCATGGGGTGCTGAGTCAGTTACCAAATATTAAGATGTCTTAGAAAGGAGTTGGGCCAATGAGTCATTTCACCCAAATTCTCTTTCATCCACAGTGAGTACAGTGGGTAAGAGCACCAGCTTTGAGTCCACAGACCTGGGTTTGAATCTTGTTTCTATCTTGTTCTGATTATATGATCTTTGACAATTTACTTAACTAGCTGAGCCTCAGTTCTTCATCCACATAATTGTTATAACACCCACCCACCAACCCACCCACGGTTGTTCTGAGAATTAAGCGATGTGTTGTTATATGTCAAGCTGTTGGCACAATTCTTGGCTTCCACTAATTGTTAAAAATGCGTGACATTTTTAAGCATCTACTGACTATCCATTCCCACGATGTTAATATTGATTGCATTGATATCCATGTCCTTCCTATAATGTTATGACACTACATCTCTTTCTACCTTGTACCTTTAGATATCACCACTGAATCCCTTACCATGCATCTATCTTCACATGAAATACGGTATTTCGAGAAATGAACTTCTGTTTTATTTTCCCATATCTTAAATAAGACAGTGTGCATGAAAGTACTTGGAAAACCATATAATGATTAAAGATGTACTTGTGCACTCAATGGCTTGAGTTTGTGAGTTAGCTTCTTTTGGAGATGGCGTGATAGAATAGGTCTCCTGTGGAAGTTGGTTGGAATGACAACAAACATTTAACTTCTTGAAGGCTCAGTTTCCTCATTTGAGCAATGGGGGTAATAACAGGTCTCACCTACAGAGTGATTTCCTATCTACCACTGTCAGCTTGAAAGTTGTAGGTAGGAAGTCACTTGCAAGAAATACAGTCATGCATCACTTAATGAAGGGGATATCATCGGGAAATGAGTCATTAGGTGATTTTGTTGTCGTGTGAACTGTTGTGCCCAGATTTCAAGGTTCCCAAAA
>NW_006381488.1:0-1871 GCF_000327345.1 Myotis davidii
AATGTAAATATCTGACATGCTATATGTGTTTTCAAAATGGTCGCGACCCACAGCTTGAAAACTGCTGCCTAGAGAAATGCAAATTAAGGCCATGATGAGAGATCACTACATGCTGAACAGATAAAGTCACAACACTAAATGCTGGCAAGGTTATAGAAAAACTGAATATCTGTTGGGAATATCAAATCCGTTAGCCACTCTGGAAAATAGCTTGCAGTTTCTTAAAAACCAAACATACAGTAACCATAGGAACCAGCAATTACACCCCTGAGCATTTACTCCACAGAATGAAAAACTGATGTGCACAAACACACCTGTACATGAATGTGCATAGCAGCTTCATTTCTAGTGGCTCAAACTGGACGTAACCGAAGGCCCTTCAATAGGTGAATAGTGGAACAGATTGTGGTTTTCCTTAGAACACTACTCAGCAATAAGAAGGTGTGAATGATTGACATACATTACAGCTTACAAAAGGTCAAATTATATGTGATTCCATTCATACAGTATTCTCAAAATGCCAGGATGCTGGAGCTAGAGGACAGATTAGTGGTGGCAGGCATGAGGTACAGTGGGAGGAGGCTCTGAATATAACTGTAAAGGGCACAGAGATCTTTGCTGTGATCTTTTGTCCTGTATCTTGATTTTAGTGGTGATTATTCACCTCCACTTGATAAAACAACTTGGAACTATGCACACATTGTACCAATGTCAACATTCTGGGACCATACATACCACCTTGGAGAAACTTGGTGAATGGTACACCATACAGATCTCTCTCTACTATTTTTGGCAATTTGCTTTGAATCTATAATTAACCCCCAATAAAAAGTACTTTTTTAGAAACTTACTGATAAAATAAAATGATAATCATAGCTAACATTTAGAGAGCACCTACTGTGTGCTAGGTTCTTGCTAAGTATTTATTTTATTGCTAAGCATGCAATTTATTCCTAATCTGCAAGGGGAAAATGTATATGAACTGTATAAAGTGTTGTGTCTATGTTCAGGTGAGGAAGTGGGGGTCTGGAGAAGTCAGGTAAGTGGCTCCAGGTCTCACAGAGAGTAAGAGTTGAGACAAGGATTCAAGCACAGGTGGTCCAGCTCCACTACCTTCTGCTGTCCTGGCTCCCAGGGATGTGTCCATTCCATTGGGCCAGGACATGCATATGGCAATGGAAGGATATTGGGATGTAGAAGAATGCCTATGGTAGAGCCTAATCTGTTCTTTCTTCCATTCCTTGGCTGGTCTTCATACTTGAGAGAGAGTTGCCAAGTGTCTGAAGAAGTTATGTAGAGTACTCCAGGGTCTTGTAGGGCAATGTGGTGGCCTTGACCCAGGTAGAAGGAAATCTGCCTCTGCAATTGGCCAAGGAGAGTGGGGTTGTTCTCACTGCCACTTGCAGTCAGTGGTTCCAATGAAGTGAACTTTCCCAAGGGACCCTCTTCTCGTATTCCATGAAAACCAAGCATCAGAGAAGGGGGCATTGCAAATAAAATAGGTGTTACCATTCTTCCTCTTCCATTTCTGAGATGTAAATCTTCCTCCAGTTTCCATCCTGATTTGTTGAAGTTGGAAATTATTCATTTCTCTGCTCCCTGTCCAGCTGCCTGACCTCCCCTGGATCCCAGGCTTTACAAAATCTGTGGCTTCTGCCAACCCGAAAATGCTTGGCACTCCCCAGCCTTCTCCTCCTCTGAGTCTGAGCCCAGTTCTCCCTCTGATTCCCATTTCCACTTCACTACCTTCCTCGTGTAAGTAAGTGCTCCCACATACAATCTGAGCAGAACTGTGTTCTCAAGGATGCACCCTCGGATTTATTGTGATGTCTTGTTTTTCTTCTGACTGGTATAATAGGAAGGCAGGTCTG
>NW_006381489.1:0-1872 GCF_000327345.1 Myotis davidii
TAACTAATAAAGAATTTAAAATAAATAAAAATAAATTTAAAAAAAAGATTTCTGGACAAGTTAGACTGAAGCCCTAGAATAATCCAAATAATCCTAATAACCCAAATGGTACACACCAATTCATTTCCAGAAAAACACGCGTTACAGGGGCTACTGTGATTCTCTGTGCTCCCAATGATATTACATTGATTGGTTCTTCAATTCTAGTACACTCTACAACAGACATGACAGGTAAATCTTAGATTTTAAAATTATATTTTTATAATGTATTTGAGGTATAAATAAGGACACCAAAGTTCGGTGTGGTTCAAGTATATTTCCGAGGTCATGAATCTGGTTAATGACAAAGTTTAGGTTATTATAAACTTAACCGGCGCCTAGTTTTCTTATCTGTACTCTTAAAATCATTTTCAGTTCCTACATTAGATATAGAAATGGAGGATGGCCCATCAAAGCCAGTCGTTCTCAGCTTTGTACTGAAAACACTCTCTTTGCTAGAAGAGCATACATTTCAATAACCCAAGTGACAGGGTCTTTGAGCGACTACTCACAGCCACAGACAGAGCAATGCTCAGTAGATCCACAGACTGTCAAAGTCACAACTTATTGGGCCATTGGTAATGGCAGTTAGACATTATAAAACAACGTTTAGGAAAAACTACCATGTGCCAATTTGTTAACAGCAACTTCTGTGTATCCCCTACCAATATAAATAATAGCTTTTATTTTCTTCTACATTTTTTCTCTGCACACCACTTTCAAAAGGAGTGTGGTATTATTTTTTATCAATATGAAATCTCCTTTCCTAATATTACCAAGGCTTATGTTTCCACTGGATCTAACAACTATGCCTTTCCAATTATCAGGGGAGGGAGAACTATTATTTCTTAACTTACTCTGCCTATATATGTGTCCCAGGAGAAAAAAACATAATCAGATATTCTGAATGATAATGTGACTACTGAGAAGCATTGGTAGAAACATGCAACATAGAAATAGAGTTTATCTGATAATAGAACTCAAATAAAGCATATTTTAAGTTATCTCCGAATCCCATTACCCAAAATGGAATAATAACTATGTTACTAACAGTATCTAAATTACTAGTAAGAGAGAAAAAGAGCAGGGGAGACCAAAGTTTACACATGAAACAATTCTTTCCCCCTTTCTCACCATGTAAGTTTTTTGGCGCCCTATGAAAAAGTAATCAATAAATTGAGGCCCTGGTACCAATCTCAAAAAGTAAAACATTCTCACTTTCATTGTAATGCCTGGTGAACACACAGTGTTCCAAAGGTCAGTGTAACCATGAAATATGACTGTTGTCACCAGAGACCAAGAGGAAAATGAAGTTGACATTGATGAAGAGCAAAGATTACATGTCACTGAAACCTTAACCACAGGTTTCTAAATAAAATATATGTACATCTTGACTTACTTTTACATTTTTTTGTATTCTAATGCTTCTCACCTTCATATATCAAAACTAATTAGAACGTTAGAGAGTAATGACCTGAAATACAGTAGAAATAATGAGTCTGATTCTTCCAAGTCAAGGTAAATTTGCTGTGAATTGTTTGTGTTTTTAGGGGTTGTGCAAACAACCACCAAAACATATTTGCATTTCAAATACCTGATGAGTGTATTTATAAGATTTCCAGCATAGTACCCTCCACACAACAGGTGCTCAAAACTCTAAATGTATAGCAAACAAATAAATGCTGAAGCTGAACTTATACTCTGACCCTTTTATGGCACCAAATTAATCTTCAAGCCTACACTCACTAACATTGCACTTCGGGACAAGTTGTCTACTAATATTTTCCCACACCTTTTACTTTTTTCACCTTTGTAATTTCCTTCTCTTCAAAG
>NW_006381490.1:0-1871 GCF_000327345.1 Myotis davidii
TTCATCCTTTCTTGTGTCTGAGTAGTATTCCATACCTGTTTGCCATTTGTGCGCCATCTTTGAAAAAAAAGTCTAAAGCCTGTCACGCTTCCTTAAATGTTCACTCCCCTTCAAAATCCACTCCTTATGTTCACTCAGTCTTTTTCTATGTTTTCAGAATTTATACTTGTCATTTGTAGTAAAATCGGTGTTTGTAGTAGAATCAATTTTTAGATTACATGTTTGTACCAGAAGCTAAATGGCCAGAATTTTAAACAAATGTAATATGTGGCTGTTACATTGGTTTCAGCCATTTTTGTTGTACCAAAACAACAAAATAAAAATTCAAAATGCATGCATGACATGTTAAACACCTGCCATTAGGTACATCCATTTCCCCGCTTCCTCAAGTCAGTGTTGGGGTGACAGGCTTCACACATGTGTAATCTGATGTCACCTTGCTTTGGAGTCATGCCCTGAACCTCACATGTCTTGCTCTCAGACTTCAGTTATATTGTGAGATGTCTGTGGAAATGGCTCAGCACTCACTTATGACTGATACATTTTTAAATATAGTGCCAGAGACACATTTCAAAAAGATCCTCAGAAGTTCCCATGGGACCATCATTTGCTTGTAGCAGTGGTCAGTTCAATAGCGCCTCTTTTGTATTGGCCTTACCCCCTGCCTCTTTGCTTGCTTCAACTCCCCAGTTGGTCACTCCTGCTTCCTGGGACCCTACTCTGAAGTTAATGCCCTACATGTCAATCTTTTTTTCCAACTCTTGGATTTTAAAGAATCCAAGTTTAGGCTAATTCAGTTTATGCCAAAGGTGGCTCTAGAAAGCAGACTTTTGGGGTGGGATTACAGAGCTGGATCACTCACAGATCACACAACAATATGGACATGGTTTTGATAGTATGTGGCATGGTGTGCATCACAATTACCAGGATTCTCACTCACGGGGGTTGTGAAGTGATACCAAAGAATATTGGGGTAGCTATGGCCCTTGAGCAATATGGGAGAGGTGGCTATCAATATTTATTATGAAGTGGCTGAGGTTTGTTAACTAATATGGACACGTTGAATAAATGAGTGTTAGGGTCAAGTCAGCCATCTATTAACTGAATATTCTCTGAGATCCACGTGGCTTCTAGGGCATCTTTTAGGGAGACTCTCATCTCTTACGTGATTTAATATAATACTTAAAACCAGGGAAAGTATTTGCCAAAAATTGGAACATAAAACTTAATATGGTATCTTCCACATTCACATTATTAAATTTTTTAAGGGCCCATAGCAGGCCAGGATATCCCCATTAAGAAAAAGGACAAGTTGTTATGCATTGCATCACCTACCTTTTGTAATGAGGCACTGCACTTGAATTTATTTTTCCATTTTAGAAACATCACGTCCTATACTTAAGAAAATTTTCTTCTCTTCCATTTATTCTAAAAGTTAGCAAACTTTTTCTAAGAAGAGCAAGATAGTAAATCCTTTAGATTTTGCAGACCAAATGGTTTCTATTACAACTATTCATCTGCTATTGCAGCACAAAGGTAGCCACAGACAATACATAAAAGAATGGGTAGGCTGGTGTTCTACAAACAGATTCCTATTTTCATGGGTGACTTGACACTCTACTAAAGTGGAGTACAGAGGAAGAAGCTGTTTTGTAATTCCAGGTTTAGGTCACAAGTTCAATTGTGGTGAAAGTTTCTCTGTCACCCAGGCCATATGATCCGGCTGATCTGATGGCACTAGCCTTATTCACAGTGTATAAGATACGGTTTGGAACTGCTGACAAACCTCAACAAAGGATGTATTGCATAGACCAGTAAGCAGAGCCTCACCTCAGAACACACTAGATCAGTGGTTCTCAACCTGTGGGTCG
>NW_006381491.1:0-1871 GCF_000327345.1 Myotis davidii
TTTAAACCCTTGAACAGGTTATTGAAGTTCTCGAGTCTCAGGTTCTTCCTCTATAAAATGGGAATGGCAATGCCTACTTCAGAGAGTTACTCTCTTTTGACTTGAGATAATTTCTGTTCAATGCTGAGTAGAAGACCTCACATAAGCAGCACTTTTGATTATCCTCCAAAGGGGAAAGCTAAACATGCACGTGGTCCTGGAAAAAGTCAGCTCTCGGTGAAGATAAAGAGCATCAGGAAACAACCTCTATTCTCTGGATCGTGCCATCAGATAATCTGGAAAGAAATTCAGGATCTGTCATTGCCACTTCCCCCAGCAATCAGCTGGTTTTAAAACACTGACTCACAAGCAGGAGGAAACAAATGGAACTACTTCTCAACTGTGAAGTCTTAAAACAGATTCCTAATTAGAATTTCACAGTGAATTGCAATTGCATTTCTCACCGTTAGACATTTCATCAATACATTCTATTGCCTGGCCCCCTGAAAGGTTTCATCAGTGTGAAGTCAACCTTTTAGCTAGTTATAAGGGTGAATCAGGAGACCAGCAATCAATGAACCAGTCAGGCTTTGTAAATGACTGGCCAGTTTCATGGGCCCTAACCTTTACTGCACTATAGATATTTGTTAGGAAAAATAATAAAAGAAAGCAAAACCATGGTGAAAGTACTCTACTGGATAAAACTGATAAAGCTGGGCATTGTCATGATGATTATGAAAGTCAATAGGGAGAAGATGACAACATTTTATTAACTCTAATAAATATTACATCTAGTCATAATTTTTGATCCTCTTAATGTGGCTTGATTCTCAAGCTTTGATTCATCCTGGACTGTGGACAGAAAATCACAGGAACTAGTCACGATGTGATATGGAGTACCATGAACTGGATTGTTCCACATGATACCGAAGCCATAGGAGATATTTAGACATGTTAGTTTTAGTGTGTTGCTAGCGATGGAATTTGTTTTCCTACCCTCAGAGGTGAGACATTATTCTCCATTTTACAAATAACAAGATGATACATTATGGTTTCTCACTTGTTATCACTATATCAGAGTTTTATTTTACCTCAAAGATGAAATTTTATCTTCTCTTGAGGAAGAAAATGAAACACTTGTTAGTTTTATATACAAGCAGTTATTATTACAGTTATTTTTTGTTATTTTTTCCGAAGACATGCAGATCTCTGAGAAGGTTGACATGCTGTTTGTGCAACAATTATAAAAGCCATTCCAGACATAACTTTGAACGCAGAATCCCATAGCCCTGAATTCAACAGGATTTAGGAATGTTTTTGGTCTTTGTTATTCAAGTAACCTAAGGGAGAAAGAGACTAAATCAATTCTGTAGTGGATAGGAATGACAAGGCAAGTTACTCTTTCAAGTTTTCTTATTATAGGTTGTTAACACAGAGAGACTACAGAGAAGTACTCTGTATTTCAATGTTACTTTGAGAGAAGAATTATGTTTAAGAAAAATGGGCTTTAGTTTTTTGAGTAATTTTAGATTTACAGAAAAATGTACTAGAAAATATAAAGTATTCCCATCTACCACAATACTCCCTCTAGTTCCTATTATCTTGCATTAGTGTAGTATACTTGTTAGAATCACTAAGCCAGTATTAATATATTATTATTAACTAGAATCCATAGTTGTGAATTAGGGTTCATTTCTTATTTTATACATTCTATGGGTTTTGACAAATTTCTAATGACATGTAGCTCACATTAGAGTATTGAACAGAATACTTCATTGCTCTAAAAATTCCTCATCACCCTTCCCACCTTCCACCTCCAGATCTTGGGCAACTATTGATCTCTTTACTGTCTCCAGAGTTTCGTCTTTTCCAGAATGCCAAATAGTTGAAAT
>NW_006381492.1:0-1868 GCF_000327345.1 Myotis davidii
AAAAAAAATCTGAGCTTGTACCAGGGTGACCAGTTGCAATGTTATACTTTTATTTACTAAAGAAGGTTGGTTAACTCACTTCGGATACAGATGGTATTGTTCTTACCAGTAAATGAAGAAAATGGTACCACCTTTAGAGCAGGAATATGATGACTATCAGGGGACATGCTGGTAAGTACAGTGTTAACACCTTTTGTTTCTCATTCTGACTCTGCCACGCTACAGTTTGACCCAGACACATGTCTCTCCAGACCAGTATCTACACCATCACCAGTAAGACACTTGTAGCCTATGGTTAAAATCTCTTCTAGCTCTGATGTCCTGTGCCCCTGTGACTTGAATAAACTCCCACCAAGGTAGCTAGAGTCTACGTTGTCACACTCCTAAACTGGGTGTTTCTCATTTATCAGTATATGGTTATATCAGCTTGGAAATTTCTACCCTATGGCTTTTGGAAAGTCTTGTTCCAAGGAAGAGCTGCCTTGCATGTTATCTCAAAATTGCAACCTTTGCTAGATCCCTGAAAAACCCTCATGTGATCTGTGTCCTGGGGAATTTACCTACCTGCCCCATCAGTTAGTTTCTCTTATTATGAAGTTTATAAAGTTTTAGTTTACACTTTATTGATAAAGAAAAGTCATCATTCCTATGTCAGCAGATCTCATTTTAAATTCCAGCTGCTCTGCTGTGTGGTCTATAACTAGACTTACCCTCAGGAGAATCCTTAAGAGGACATAAGTTGAAAATAATTCTGAGGTGTTACCATTCAGTGAAAGACAGGAGAAGAATGACTCATCGCTGGTGAGGCTAGTAGTTCAAGGCCCAGAACCCAGACATTCAGTCTGGGTGACATGGATCAATGAATAGCACAATTATTGTCTAAATTAAGTTTTTCTTGGGAATGGATATAGCTTGGTCCATAAAATCACACTGTTCTAGATTCCTTTGACCTGGAAAACATCAAACTTTACACAGGATGTGAATGTCTGTGAACCTGAGTACATTTCTGTGAGATGAAAAGAGGCAATAGGAGAACTGGAGTCAAGAAAATGTGAATGAAATTCACACTGTCATTGCTATCCCATCCTCAGAACCCTGCCTGAGTTATGGACTAGTTCACCAAAACTTCTTTACCTCCTGTACTCGCGTCTGGGCACCTCATCGGCAGTAACCATGTAGTGTTTTCCCATCTAGGATCTAGGCATTGAATCCAGCTCTGTCTGCCATCCACATCTGGACCTTAGCTTCCAAACTCATGAGCCATCATATGTCTTATGTTACCCAGACCATTTGGAGTTATAGCCCTGTTGCTTGTAATTGAAAGTCCATCTGCCCAATGAAGACAATTTCTGCCTAATTGAAATATAATATTTGCATTTTCTACCTCATAGTTCTGACATAAATTGCAGATAAATTAATAGAATTTGATCATGAACCATGGTTTCAGGTACTATGCTAGGAGATGAGAATACAGTGGTGAATAAGACAAAATTCTTATCCTAGGGGAGCAAATAAGTTGGGCAGATAAGCATCCACAGAAACACAGCATAGCCTGCCTGACCACAGTTATAATAAAGTTATGAGAGACAGTGAATAGGTTTCCCTAGAGAAGTTACAAGAGCACTACAAACGAGGTCACATTCGAACTGGACGTTAAAGGTTGATTAGAAGTTTTTCAAGGAGAGCAATGGCATTCCCCAGACACCTTTCTTTGTCACATTTTGGGGTGTGGCAGGGATGCTGCAACACCTCCAAAAATGCACAAACAATTCTGGCAACAAAGAATTGTCTGGCTCAAAATCGTTAGTCATGGGGTTGAGAAATTCTGAAGTAGAGATATATAAAACACACACACACACACACACACA
>NW_006381493.1:0-1871 GCF_000327345.1 Myotis davidii
GATTGAGCCCACAACCTGAGCATGTGTCCTGACAGGGAATCGACCAGTTACCTTTTGGTTCCTGGGTCAATGTTCAACCGCTCAGTCACACCGGTTGGACAATAATCCCATTTTTAATTGTATTTTGATTACAGACAGATTGCTGAAATCTAGTAGGCAAATCATAAGGATTCTGGGCTTTAGGAAGCTCATATTTTTGTTGAGGAAAACAGGGGCATTATTGAAAAATTGCCTGGTTGAAAATAAATGCTTCCAAGATTTAGTGACCTCACATTTTACACAGAGCTGGTCATAGGGTATACAATCAATAAACTCTTGTCTAAAGATTGATCTCACAGTCATAACTATATCTCATTTCACACAATAGGAACTATGATAGAGGTGCTCACAGTCCTAAGGAAGCTCTGAGAAGGGAGCTCAAGCTCAAACTTGGGAAAGAGGAGCATAGATCTTGGACCATTTCCCAGAATAAACATTTTAAAAGGTGGGCAAACGATACCACATAAAAAAAGTAGTGCTATAGAAAAAGTGAACAGCCACCTACAGTTTGGGAAAAATAACTGTAATGGTATACCTGAAAATAATGCCCATCCATCTCTGAAACATTAAAGCACATAAAAATATCTTCCACAGCATACCCTAGATTTTTACCACTCTTATACCTTATTCATGGAAATAATGCTACAGTAGAGGATGCCAAATTGTGATTTGTGATCCTCTTCCCAACTTTAGGAATTCAAGCAGAGACTGTGAAATGGAAACAAAGTCATATAAAAAACCCAGAAAACCTACCCTCTTGACTATTATTGTGTAACCTCTCCCACAGTTGTCAATAAGAACAGGAAGTGAGACAAAGGAGATGCCCATATTTTCTGGTTGACCAACGTAAACAACCTCTGCTTTGGTGATTTTACACAACAATATAACTGATGTTGAGGAATACAATTTCAGGCGTATTAAGTCAGCTGTCCCCATGGCTGGAACTCCAACCCAGTGTCCTAGAAATGATGAATAAGCATTGTTTGCAATCAAATTACTATCACGGTTTGCCAAAGAGCCTTTCTCTCAAGCAATAAAATATGACTTTGTTTTCAGTGTCAGGCATGATTAAGTTGAACGTGTAAAAATCCCTAACCTTATTGATTCCTTGTATTATGCTCAGATTTCTCATATTTTTCAGCACCTTATTCATGCTTAGAATAGAGAAAGACATTTCAAAGAACAGCTACTGTTTGGAACCACAGAATATAAGCAGGGAGGTATGGAACAAGAGTAGATGTAGGATGCTGCAGAGTAATAAGGTAATGAGTTTGCCTTTTTCTCAGATTTGACTGTTTGCCAAATAAAGGCACTTTCATGTGGAAGAACATAAAATCACACAGCTAAGAAAAACTTGCATTAACATCTGTCATTTTACAGATGAGACATGGGTGTTCAATGTAATGACATGCCTTGTCCAAGAATCTCAGTAAGGATAATATCAAAACTGGAATCTCGCCCTAACTGGTTTGGCTCAGTGGCTACTAAATTATAGGTCAGGATGTAATAAAGTATCTGGAGACCTAGAAAATGAGTTAAATATATAATAAACAACTCAAAAGGGGAGGATGAGCTAATGCTAATACACCAGCAAAACTCCCACACATGCCAGGGACATTGCTCCTTCCTGGCAGGGCAGGCTATGCCGAATGCTACATCTCTCTCAGGCTCAGCCCTCAGCATATTCCAAGTGAGGCTATGGTCAATTCTGGAAGACCAACTACATTTCAGGGAAAATATTGTAAAGCCACACATTTTAATAAAAGAAAGGAGTGGAATTAAAGGAATTTATAAGTCATACTAGAGGCCCAGTGCACGAAAATGCATGCACT
>NW_006381494.1:0-1871 GCF_000327345.1 Myotis davidii
CACTGTGAAAGTTTCCCCTCTTAGCTGACAACTTTTATTTTCTTTCTACATAGGTCTTACAATATTCTAGATTTGTATTTGTTATCTTTTTTTCATAGAGAACTTTTATTAAGAACCAAAGTAAACAATATAAACAGAAATTTTCAAGTTCCCCTGTGCTTTCTCTAAAAAACACATACACACATATAGTGCATATGTACTTTTTAGCATAGGAAATCACTTTAGACCAGGCGTTTCTAAACCCTGAATTCTCCTCATAATTTTCCATGTCTGGTGATCTGAAGAACTGACACAGAATAGTTGCTGGCACTGTCCAATTCCAATATTGCCTTTCTTTCATTACTCCAACATTTTTTATGTCGGGACGTGCAGAACACATTTATGATTGTGACACGGCCTCTGGCCCTGTGTTTTTGTGTCAGTGACAAGAGTCGCCCCAGTAGTCATTTCCTAGTGGTCATTTCTACATCAAACCAGCTAATAGTAATCTGATTAAACATGAAGTGAACCACACAACCATGATTCAATCGATAAATTATCCTTTTAGAAAATAAGATAAAAACACTTTTTTATAATAACCGTTTTATGCCTCTATTTAATATTTACCAGTGTGAGTGCAACGTATTTTCTAGTTATTGTTCATTACTCAATCTTTTGCAATATTATTTGACATAATGAGGTAACAAATATGCAATCTCAATTAAAAAACTGCAATGACAAAATAGAACCGACTGAAAATAATATAACAAAAAAGTCTTAAGGGAAAATAGTATTGAATAGACTAAACAACAGATTGAACAATAAAAAAACATCAATTCATTTGAAGAAAGCAATAAAAATGATTAAAATTAAAACACAAAAAAACCTAGTTAAAAATGTGTGAGAAAAAAATAAAATTGCCCTGTTCAGAAAAATATAATGAATTTTGCCTCTCTAGCCTGTGGGACAATATAAAGATGATAAAAATATTGTCAAAAGAGTAAAAAGAAAGAAAAGAAAAAAGTTTTGGACAGAAAATATATTTCATGAAAAAATGGCAGAACATTTTTAAGTTTGATGAAGCCTAAACACAAAAATATAAGAAGCTCAAAAGACCCCAAGAAGGATACATAGAAAGAAAATTACACCAAAGACACTTTCGAATCAATGATAAGGAAATATTCTTAAAAGTAACCAGAGTATAGAACCCATTTCTTCCCAGACACAATTAAAGCTGGAAGAAAAAAGAATAGATTTTGTACTAACTTAAGCTTCTTGAATGAAATGAGCATTCATGAAAAGGTTATGAACCCAGAAGTGTTATAAGCTGATTTATATTATTAAAGGATCATCTTGCCCTCTAGGGTTAAAATAGACATGGGTCAGGAGATGAATAGAAGCAGAGAGACATTTTATAAACTTACTATATCAGACCTATGATAAAATTTCATAGTCACTATCATACGAAGAAATTATATGTTTCTAATACCATAAAATATGCCTAGTGTCTACTTTTTATATTACAATTCCCAAAACATTTACTTCGCAGGGTTTTTATTGGTGTACAGGGAGAAAAAGGGACAGAATTGAAAATCATTTGCACTTCTGTTTGAATATTATGATTCTTACGTGCTCTTATACAACAGTCCTTCATTGACATGTAATTTGATACAGTTCTCCAGTGACTTTTGTAAATTCAATTATGATTCCCATAACATGACATTTGCTATTTTGAAAGCACACTTTAGAGATGTTTGGTGTATTCACACGTGTGTGAAATTATCACAGCTAATTCCAGAATATTTTCAGCATCCTCTAAAGATGGGCTGTACCCTTTAGCAGTCCTGCTCTACCCTTGTTCCCCTCTTGCTCCTTCTCCACTCCACCAGCCC
>NW_006381495.1:0-1872 GCF_000327345.1 Myotis davidii
AAAAAAACAGTGCAGCAGGCTGTATCCTCCATAACAGCTTCCACTAATAAAAAGTAATAGACAATTTCCTGCACTCCGTTGTCCTGAATACCATTAGAGCAGGTAATGGAGTTTTGGAACTGGGAGCCTCGCCGGCTGTCAGAGGAGGGCTACCCTACCCTCCTCTTCTCCTTTTATTAAATGACTAAGTGCAGCCGCCTGTGTCCTATCTCTCCCTCTTGCAACTATTGGATTGTATTATTTTACATTTTGATTGAAATGATGTCACCGCCAGATAAAAGCCGAGCTGCATTGTAATTGAATCGGCGAGTTGTTTATTCTGGTGCTCTCCAGCCGGCCTGCACTTGTCCTAACACTGCATACAGAAAGGGCCTCTCTTGTTTAACACACCACCGATTAGATCTATTAACAAAAGAAACGGGATCGAACTGGGGGGTCGAGGGCCTGGAGCTGCAGTTTCAAGGAAAAAATATTGGGGGGAAAAATTAAATGTGAAGAGACACCATCTGCCCAACTTTCCAAGTGTGACTGAAAGTTTCAATCAACGCGTTTTGCATGGTGTCAGTGCCAGATGCGGAAGGTTTTGACGGACAACATCTAAATGACGGCTAATGGGAGCCGGTGCGTTTGGAGACGTGGTGACACTTCCTTCCTAAATGTCATACCCATGTTTTCATTTGCAGAATAGCCCCAGTTTCATTTATGGAGTGAATTCTCATTTATTTTATTTAGACTGGAAGTAATGTAACATCTATAGCGATGACGAAGATGGGAGAAATAATTAGATCTGTTTATGTTCAAATTATATGGGTGTTTTTGTTTTTTTTTAATAACAATGTTCCTCCCCAAAAATCCTGGCTCTAAGGCATCTGTGAAGACATGATTTTCATCGGGAGCAATTGAGCCTGTTACACCTATATAATTATACACAGAATAAATGAAGAACCAGTGTTATCATTATTTATACTAACAAGTGAGATCTTTGTTTAATCCTACTTATTTCAAGATAATGCTCAAACTTGTTGTAAGCTAAGGTAAGTTTAACATGAAAAAAGTAAGAACCAAAGGACAAAAGCACAAAGCAGTGCCTTGCGTAATGTAAGTTTCCTGTCTTTCCATGTTTCTGGGTCTCTCCATCATGCCCTTTCTTGGTGCAACAGAGGTGAATCTTCAGTTCTTCTCATCAGATACTTAGGTGCTATCCCACCTAAGTCCTGCAGACCTGGCAATGCAGGAGTGCCTTCCAGCAAATCCTGTTCAGTTTTATCGTGAGTTTCTGTTCATTTCACCTGGTCAAATGTTTAGAACTGTCTAAATGTACCTTTATTGTTGCTGTAAAGTAACTTAACTATGTTATCGGTTAGAATTAATACATGTTTAGTATTTACTGGTATTTCACTTGCTAGTTGACCTAACTATCAAGTCAAAGAAATTCTTGTCACCTGTAGACCTAAACACAGTTCATAAACATTTATTCCTTTTTGTTTCTCCTTTTTCTGTCCAGTTGGCTTGCAGCTTGGAAAACTTGGGCTCATAGAAGTCAAAATCCAAAAGACCCTCTACCCACAAAGTCTTCCTTCCTTAAAAATGCACAATTTATCTTAACCTTAATGCTTCCCCCAAAAAACAATATTAAATGAGGCAGGATGTATTTCCTTCAGTACGTGAAAGAACAGATAAACTGTGGTTCATCCAGACAATGGAATACCATTCAGCACTAAAAAGAAATAAGCCACAAAAGACATGGAGGAACTTAAATGCCTCTTGCTAAGTGAAAGAAGCCAATCTGAAAAGGTCATGTGCATAATCATTCCAATGATATGATCTTCTAGCAAAGGTAAAACTATGGAGACAGGAAAAAGATCAGTGGTT
>NW_006381496.1:0-1872 GCF_000327345.1 Myotis davidii
AACAACAACAACAACAAAAAAACCCCACAAAAATAAGACTACAATGTTGTCTGAAATGTTCTATTTCTAATAAACCCAATTATTTCTAAGTTTTGGGTATAAAATATGATTTTCATGTTTTCCATGCAACAACATGGCTGCTGTCTAAGCAAGTTCAGATATCATGTGCTTTAGGAAATGTCTGGGGAACAGCCTTTCTTCACTCTATACCTAACAGGTCATTTAAATTCCTTGTTCCCTTTAAACTATAAAGCAGAGACTGGACCAACTTGATCATGTTGCTTCTATTAAGTCCCAAAGAACTTGTGGTTTTGATTGTGTTTTTTCTGGTTGTAAGGCACAGACAAACTCACACTTTTATTTCATTTGCCAAAATAAAAAGTAGCTTTGTGACAGTAATAACTGGGAGGCAGATCAGAGTGTTTGACCTAACTGCACGTGGAATTTTACATTTTGGCTTCAGTTAGTTCATCTTTGAGACTTCCATCAGTACATAAAAGGAGAATTTAGAAGTTAATGCTCTAATAAGCATGCAACTCCTGGATAGAACTGCTTTTTGAGGATATAAATCTCTAAGCATCATTGCCATCATCACCTAAACTTGATGGCTTTGCTTGGAGGAACTTGATCCCTTGATCCTTCATTAGAAAAGTGTTGTTCCAAATATATATAGTCAACACTATAATGTTATTTGATTGTCTTTGTTTTTCTCATCTCCTTGTTTTCACAAAGACACACATACTTCTCTATATGTGTGTATCTTCTTATTTATCACATTTTCACATAATTCAATGGATTTTTCCATATTGGCCATGCGATAATGATTATATCATCAAGCAACATAATTAGTATCTTTCATATGTGGTTTTTTGTACACATCATATTTTGAAAGAAAAAAAATGAAATTGTCTATTCTGTTATTTGCTGATTCCATGAACTGGGATACTTTCTTTTTTCTTATCATAAATAAGGATCATAATATACCAGTCCTAGGACTATTTGATCAATTTTATGAAGTAATGCATTTGAAACCCCTACCCCCAAACCTGAAGAAGGGAAGGACCTCAATAAATGGTAAATTCCCTTTCTGACAACACTTTAACCCAATATATGCTTTAATGAATCAAAACATGAAAATCTAATCTTTCAATACTTTTACACCAAGTAATTATACCAGTAGGTGTTCTTAAAGTGCCAGCATTTAAGCTTTCGTGTGCAGTTCAGATGTCTTAATCATTATTGTATCAAGGTCTAGTATAATCCCTGGCATAGTAGGCACTACAATTGCTGATTTAATGATGAAATGAAATAAAATATAACCCAGGGATACTGTGTGCTCTGGCAGAGTGAAGATGGAGCCCAGAACTCTGCTTTCTCCCGGCAGGACTCTCATCCATCCTCTCCTCTGCTGGGACACTCTGTCTGATCGTTGCCTGCAGCAAGACAGGCAGAACTGATTCTCTGTTTGCTCTAATTTCACTTCTAAGTCATTGCTCTTTGATGCTAATCACTGCACGCGTGACTGGCCAGGGACCACTCACAGTCCTGCTGCTGGCATGCCCTTTCTCTTTTTCATTCTCTAAAGCACTTTCGCCGTCTGAAATGCTAAACACTTTACTTTTTGGTCTGTCTGTCTGCCTCCTCCCGTTAGAATGTAAACTTTATGGGGGACAGATAATTTTTTCTCTGTTTTGTTAACTACTCTACCTTCAGCACTTTTAACAGTTTGGCACTTGGTAAGTACTCACAGCTATTTGTTGAATGTTTGAATGAGCTTTACTTATCACTAGGAAATACATTTTTTACAATATAACTTCTTCCTATTCTTCTGGATATATGCCTAAATGCTTAGAATAAAATAAACCATTAGCA
>NW_006381497.1:0-1873 GCF_000327345.1 Myotis davidii
AAATTTAAATGAAAAGGCAAAGGACTAGAAAAGTTAAAATAATTTTCACCAAAGACAAAAGTGGAGGGAATCTCTCTATGTGATTTTAAGATGTATTTTATAGCTACAGAACTCAAGACTGTGTGGTAGTGAAAACCAAGTATCTATCTGCCAAAGAACTCACATGGTTAGATATTACTACAGTCCTATGAGAACAGCTAAAATAAATACCAAATATTCCAAATGTTGGTTAGTATGTGGAGAAACCGGATCTTTTATACATTGGGGGAGCTGTAAAATGGCACAGCCTGTCAGCAGCTACTTAAAAACGCTAAATATACTCTAGACACCTGATCTCGCAATCCCATTTCCAGGCATTTACCTCAGAGAAATGAAAACACATGTTCATACAAAAACCTGTACGTAAATGGTCATAGCAGTTTTATCTGTAATAGCCCAAAACAGAAATCAACCACAATGTCCTTCAATAGGAGAGTGATTAAACAACATGTGATCTATCCATACCTTGAAATACCACTCAGCACTAAAAATAAATGAGCTATTGATGCACATATAATTTAGATGCATCTCAAGGACATGATGAAATGTGAAAAAGAAAATTTCAAAAGGTTACTTACTGTATGGTTTCACTTGAGTGACATTCCCAAAATGACAACAGTGGAGAGCTGGAGAAGAGTTTAGTGGTGAAAGGTTTAGAAATGGTAAGGGAGAAGGGGTGCAGGTGACTATTAAACGGATAGCTCAGGGGAGACCTTCGTGACAATGGAATAGTTCTCTACCTTGATTGTGGTTGGGATTATAGAAATCGACACACACCGCACTATCAATTCCCCGGTCTGATAGTGGACTATAGTTATGGAAGATGTAACCAATGGAGGAAGTTAGGTGAAGGATTCGCAAGACCTTTCTGCACTATCTTTTCCCCTGTGGATTCATAGTTATTTCAAAATAAAGAGTTAAAAAAACAAAGCAGGTGGCAGACCATTGCCATAGTTTGGCTGTAGTTTGCCAACTCCTGACCCAGACCATTAGATGATTTTATAATAGTATTTTAATTATAAAACAAAGACCTGTGGTATTTTGTGTTTTAACACATCTACAATTATTTCTTTAGGATAAATATTTGAAAGTACAGTGTCAAACGTATCCATATCTTTACATTTTGTGTGTAATGTTGTCAAATTACCTCCTAAAAAATTCATACCAATTTATACTCCTATGTACCCACTCGCTCACCAACACTGTGTGTTATCTTTAAAAAAAATCTTTGCTTACTTGTCCAGAAATAATATCCTGTTGTACTTTCTTTGCTTTAAATGTATTTTCCTTTCTTTCTAGATCTTTGCTCATGCTGGATTTTCCTGAAACATAATCTGCCCTTTACCTACTAGTAGCTAATTGGTACTCTACCTTTGAGTCAAAAGTAAGACACCACTCCCGATAGGAACCTTTCTCCAAGCTTGGTCCCATTCGCTTCCACAGCTCCCTGTACTTCCCCTGCTGTATCACTTATATTCTGTGGTCACAGCTTGTTTAATGTGTCTCTTCCATTTCAGTGGAGGGCTAGACCTGAATCTCTGTAGGGTAGGGGCTGTGTGTGTCTTGCTCCCTCTTTTATGCTCAGTATTAGCACAGTGCCTGACAAATTGTAGGTATTCACTAAATATTTAATCAATGAGTGAAAAAAATGTCAGTTATAAAGGGGATGGTCTGGTTATTGAGAGTTCACAACACTAATATTGACATTGTGTTTCCAGCACCATCCAGGAAAAAAGGGTCCCTCCCTATGAAGATAAATATCAGGTCCTGTTGGAGGAAGATGGATTTATCATATTATCATAGTTTGATGACACTAGCAATTAAAATTATCCAA
>NW_006381498.1:0-1873 GCF_000327345.1 Myotis davidii
TTTCATTGGTACTAGAAAACGTCCTGATTGTGAGAGCACAGAGTGACTTTCCCACTGTACTCTCTCTCATGGGTCACAAAATATCTGCATATGGGCTGTGGGCCATGGTATCAGAATGTGGTTTTCAAAACAAAGTTGAAAACATTTTTATTTAAGTAGAAGACCTATACAGAAAAGTGAATAAGGCTAATGCACAACTCTGTGGATTGTTACTGTGACCTCATCAGTACAACCATCACCCAGGAAATGGAGCATCGTCAACACCCCAGACTACCTGGGTCAATATCTCCAATGCTACACCCACAGTTCTGGCTTGAGCCAGGAAGTGTATAGTGATGGTGATATTTTCTGAGATGAGAAACTTATAGGAGAAAGAAGTTCATTTGAGAAACGATCATTATCTCTATTATTTTTATTTCTATTATTTTGAGAATATTATATTGCTGAGCCCCAAATTTAC
The DNA here is from genome assembly GCF_000327345.1 of Myotis davidii. NCBI lineage: Eukaryota > Metazoa > Chordata > Mammalia > Chiroptera > Vespertilionidae > Myotis > Myotis davidii. Next base: position 461 of record NW_006381498.1, read on the forward strand.
CTCTTCTCTATATTAATAATTGGAGTACTATTTTAGAATGAATCTGTCAACAAAGTGGCATTTATGGCACATATTACAAAGTAATGGTGGGTACAGTAAAAATAAATTAGTGTTCTTGACTTACTAAGGTTGAAAAATCTAGTGAACAAAATGGGGTCAAATGATCATAAGGAAAATACTAATAAAGATCCCAGGTCTCAGCCTTAGAAGAGAAGCTGAGTGTCCTGGGAGTGACTCACTCAGTTTCTCTGTGTCCCTAAGATTCCTGTTTCTTTTCTCATTCACATATTATATCCCCTCTCAAAACCCTCTGAATCTAGGATTCTATCTGTATACTACAGTAGAAAACAGCCTTTGCTAATTGACTAGTACAGACTGTCTGAGACTATATATTCCAGGAAGGAGTTCAAAGAAGGGGACTGTTGAGATTCCAGTAGGTAATTCATTGATTCTTTCATTCAACACCTATTTATTTAGCAGCTACTGTGTCCAAAGGTCTTTTGTAATCTGATTGGGAAATCTTTAAAGAGAATGTGAACAATTGTATGGATATGAAGCACTTAAGTGGCAACGTGATTGTTTTGAGGGATTAAACTACCGGTATTAACAGGTTTTTGACATTATTAAAATGGTTATTAAAACTAAGTATATTTCAACATTGTGTTAATTATAAATACATAGATAATTAAAATGAAATATTTCCCTCACAGAAAAATAGAAGAAAAATTAAATTAATTGCATATTGATTGGATGTAACAGAACTCAAGTTTATTTCTGAGAAGGGAAATCTCTTTCAAATTATTATTATGCATACAAAATAAGAAATGTGTAGATAATCATTTTAATTGCTATATAAATTCTAAGTAAAATTTATACAGGTGCATGAATAGTAATAGTCTATGTATGTTTAGTCTTTCCTTTGACCTTTTAATCAAATTGTTTAAAAATACAGAGTTATTCTTCAATCTTGATAATTTTGAATATTACTCTATATAACTAAAATTTGAAAGAAAAATATATTTGAACAATAGTGACACAGATGAAACCACCCAGAAACTTCCTGACAATAAAGATAAATTATTTACATAAATTACAGAAGTTAGGAGGATGTATCTATCAAAGTATGTTGTCTTTAATCCTAAGAGGGGAAAGTTCACTTTTCAAAATGGTGCTTGTATTTCTTTAATCAGTCTGCTTTACTAGTAACTATCTTCATGAATTACACCCAAGTGCCTCCCATGATGCTATATAATTTTACTACCTTAATAGTTTACTAGTTTGGGCTTGGTAGTGACTTGATCCCACTGGTGAATGATGGAGGATAATGGGTCTATCTGCCATTAATAAAGATAAATTCAGTAGCTTTTACTAGTATAACTAATAATGGTAAAGGTTAAATTTAGGTTTATTTTT
>NW_006381499.1:0-1873 GCF_000327345.1 Myotis davidii
GACTCCTTATAATATGTTCCATGTAGGGACAGGGCAGAAGAAAATGTACCTAAACATTAACTATGGTTGACTTGATGAAGGATAACTGAGTTAATTTTTCTTTCATTTTCCTATATTTTTCAAGTTTTCACTGCTGAGTACATATTATTTTTATACCGGTGGAAAAACTTGGAAAAAAATAACAACTTTCTAAATCTCTTTGGATTAAGAATTTTCCAGAAATCCAACAATCAAGTAAGTCCAGCGTCTTTTACTAGTTATGACAACTGGTTTTTATGGTTCTGGTTTCTTAACTTGAGACTAATTAACAAGCATGATTTACCTGTTATCAGTCAGCTCTTGTTATCAATGAGCCCTTACTAAGCACCTTACTTTGTAGGTTGATAGCTCAGACATCGAATGAAATCTCACAGCCAGGGCCTATGTATGCTCTCCCGGAGAGAACAAGACAGACGGACTGATAAAAAAGGTGGAGCAGGAAGACAGCAGCAAATTTCACAACAGCAGAGAAGGTGCAGAACAGGGAAGAGAAATTCAGTGAATGATGTGACTAGCGATTCACAAACTAGGTAATGGTAATGGGGAGGTTTAAAGACAAGATGAGATGGTGAAAAGAGAAGAGGTCAAGAATGGTTAGTGAAAGGCAGTCACTGAGGTTTCTCCATTTGGTCTCTGAGCGGGATTTAGTAGGCTGAGGAAAATAAGGGTACAATAGAGAGCCATAGGGAATAGATAGTAGGACATTATAATTTGAGAAGTCATAGTCTTGGATGGTAGATGAGATTTACACACACACACACACCATGACAGGTCTGTAAGCCACTCTCATTCAAACAAATTAGTGTAATTTCATAAATTGGATTTTTCTAAGTGGGTACAAAAAGTATTCAAGTAGGTTACATAAATCACTGTCCCCGTTGTTTTTTAAAATGTGCCTTTAAAGGGCCCCTTTAAATGACCCTTTCTGTAAGAATGAGAGGAGTTTCAGTGTATAAAGCAGAAGGCAAGGGAGCAATTACTCAAACACCTACTCAGACCTTCCTTACAGTTCCGACAAAGAGAAGCCACGTCATGCCAAATGCTCTCAAAGTGAATTTTATAAATGCCACACAGCTCACCTTTTAACTCAGAATTCAAAACGTTCCAAACATGTTCTCCACAGCTGGAGAACAATCATTGACTGTTTTTGAATAAGGCAGTATCAGGCAAAAATATTTCCTTTAGATCAATTGGAGCAAATAGTGGTCTAGTATTTGTAGAGGACTTAACAATATAGAATAGTTTCATGCACATAATCCTATTTCTTTCTTCAAGCCATCATCACTCCTCCCAGCCCTTCAAGACCTCTCAACTCTCAACTCCAACTTAAAACACTTTAATGATTTTCCATTCCCCTCGATTATAAAGATCAAAATCTTTATCCTGGTATCTAATCTCTACCTCTAACTTTATCTCACAATATCCTTTGCACTTTAGCCACACAGACCTTTTATCAGTTCCTCAAATGGGCCTCAACAAGGACTTTTGCACATGCTTGTCCATCTGTGTTAAAAGTCCTTTTCCACTCCCCATTTTGCTGGTTAATTCCTCCCCTTCCTTCAGTTTTCAGCTCTATCGTCACTTCCTCAGGGCTGCCTTTCCCAGTCTCCCTGACCATGTCAAGTCTCTTTAAGGTAGCTCTACAAGCCTTCCTTTCTTAACACTTAACCCAATTATCATTATATATGTATTTGTATGACTATTTGAATACCTTTTGCCTCTACCAGTGGACTGTAAGTCCTGTAAAGGTAGCAACTATATCAATTTTTGCTCATCAGTGTATCTATAATAGAAGCTCAGCTAATGACACATATATTCCACAATATTGAATGAA
>NW_006381500.1:0-1873 GCF_000327345.1 Myotis davidii
GGTGTTTGTTAGAGCTTCCCTGCTAACAGGCCCCAATCAGGGACACCCTATGTCTTCCTCCAAATGTGTTGATGTTTCAGTGCCTTTGAATCTGGAAGAAGGTTCAAAAAGTCTTGATACTTTACTTTTTGCTCCAGAAGTAAGAAGGCCTTTTTGCTCTTATACAAATTTGCATCCCCTCTAGTGTATGTCAAGCTTTATACTTCAGTTAGTGTGGCGGGGGAGGGTGAAGCTCTATCAACAGAACTGAATTCTCTCCCTTCAAAGTAAAGCACAATGGAATCCTCTTCAGTAGGCACCACCTCTCTCTGTTGCATGCTGGACATTCTATTAGGCCTCAAGGATTGGCAAAAAGTAAAAGTAAAGAATTATTGGAACACTGCCCACTTACCTACTATTGTTCATGGGTTTGTTTGCCCTTCAGTGGTAGAGCTGAATAGTTGAGACAGAGCCCATACGATCTCCAAAGCCTAAAATATTTTCTACCTGTCTCTTTACAGAAAAATTCTGTAAATTGCTGAGTTAGAGATTGGGCATTCAGTAATGAAAGCATGCTGTTTCTGCCCACAAGGGGGAGACAAAGCCATGAGTTGTAATGGAGCTAAGTACCCAGGGTGCTTATGGTGCAGAACAAGGAGTGTCCTGGGGAGGGTTCCCCAACCAAACAGGTCACACTTAACCTGCTCTTGAATTGCTTTCAACACGTGTGTGGGGGAAAGGGGTGGTAAAGGAAAGGAAAAAGGGCGTTGCAAGGCAGTGGGGATAGCTTCTGCAAAGGCACGAATGGTCATGGTGTTGTGGGAAAACTCCAGGGAGTTGGAATATAGGCGGGGGAGGCCAATAAACTGGCTGCAAGCTGCAGCTTTTCAGTGTACGTGGTCTAGGACTAGAAGAGAGCCTTGTCAGCCACACCTGGGCTTCGGGTGGGCCCTGGGTGAGTGAAAGAGGGATTTCAGCAGAAAAGTGACATGACAGGATATGTCCTTTGGAATAATTGCAATTTCCTCTAGATTGGAAAGGAGCAAGAGTAGAGCCAAGGAGACTTTAAAAGGCCTACTTCAAACGTACACATTCTCTCTCAACCACTAGCAGCCCAGTTTCCTCCTCCAATTAAGTTCTCTGTCTGTACTACACGGATACTCAGTCTTGGTTGTAAATGCTCCCAGACTAGGATTGTCTGTGTTCAAAGCCTGAGCTCTCAAACACTATGATAACGGGTGTTTCTATTGAAATAAAGTCTCAGAAAAAGGATGTTCTCCATGAAACTGTCTTCCTCCCAAAGGCATATGGCATGTTTTCTCATCTTATATTTATTTTTGTTTTGATTATGATTACAAACACCTTTGCCCACTATCATGACAGGCACACAGTAGGTGCCCGATTTATAGGGATGAATGAAAACATGGCAGAGTGCAGCTGAGTCTCAATGGATTGGGGAGCCACAGGGTATGATAAAAGACACTGGAGACACTGGCAAATGTGTTCCTATTTGGGGAGAGTACAGAGAGGTGTGGAAATCACTCCACTCTTAGTTCTCATCTTTGAGCCCTCCTTCCCACTAACCAAGCACCGGGGAAAGTCAGTTTAAGAATGTGGAAATCATTAGAAGTCATTTTCAATATGGTGGTTAGATTCAGATTGGATTCCATTTCGTGTTCTCTTTGCATTTTGTGTCTTGTGTTACCATCAGATTTCTCCTATTCACAAGCATGGACATCTACAGGGTAGCAACCTGCAATTGCTTTGAAGTTGTGATAGGAAGGATGCAGTTGGAAGGCTGTGCAATTGTGGGGTATGATAAGTTTCAAGGAGCGGCTTGGCTTTGGCTAGTGCACACCAGTGGGGTCATATGGTTGGTAGAATGTGAAGCATT
>NW_006381501.1:0-1874 GCF_000327345.1 Myotis davidii
GGGGGATGGGGGGCAATTTATGTAACCATAGTTATCTTTATTTTAAAAACTTGCACTGAATACTAGCAAAAACTCCATACAAATGTGAGGACTTGGAAAATCAGAACACAAGAGTCCTCTTCCTACCAGCTTTTGATGTTGCCTGCTGCAGATTCCCATGTGAGCCCCGTTTCACCAGCTCCCAAGCCAGTTGTAAAAGGGTCCTGCATCTCTTCAGGAGTTATCTACCGAATGTAATATTAATCCTTCAGGATCCTGCTTGCATTTCCAAGATTTCTCCTGGGATGAGATTCAGGAAGAGAGATTTGGGAAACTAAAGGTCATTGCTAAATTATCTCCTTTAAGATTTCTTTAAAAGTTCTTATCTCTCTCACTCACTTTAACAAAGGGAGGGGGGAGGGTTAAATACACACACCTAGGGTCATAACTGCAAAGGTTTGAGATTGGGATTATTCAATGTTAATTTGCATTTTTATCTCTACTCAATCTGAGATCACTCCTAGACCCACACAGTGAAGGGAAATCATAAAGACACCTCAATTCACTTATGTAACTGCTTAGCATGAAGTTGATATCAGCGTTTTTATTAAAATTTAGCATGTTAACTTTTGGTGCTCTGGTTGATGCTTAACCAGCTGAGCAACATTGGCCAGGCTTAGCATTAATTTTCCATTTACCTCCGTATACCAGGTTCCTAGAAACTGAGTTCCCACCATAAGCTTTTACTTGCACCCCTACAAGCATTTCATTCTCTGTCCTTGAATCTCAGTCTGTATGGATAAAATACAATTCCTAACATTGAATCTATTGATAACATGTGCTTTCCCCTTAGTTTTCATTCAGTCCTACCTACCTTGCCTATCCAAGACTCTCCTAATTTCTCATCTTCATTTGAAATTACCCACTATAAAATCTCCTCTTCTCAGATTAAGTGTGGTCCCATCTACTTTTGTATCTACCTCTGTTGATAACCTTGCTACCTTTTATAGGACTCATGGACTTTACCTGATACCTGGTTTTTCTACCACTAGTTATTCCATGTGATGCTGAATGAGTACTGTAAATAATCTTTGTATTCATAATGATTTAATATTTATCTCACAGGGTAGTTTTTATCCCTGGGGGGAAGTATTTCTGGTTATCTACCAGATAAGCAAACAACCTGTAAAGTAGGGAATACAAACTCCAATGTCAAGATTGGTTCATGACAGAAAATGTAAATAAATGAAACTCTCCTGGGATAAAACAGCAGAGAGTAGTAAGGCTGAAAAATCTCATGAATGCTCAAGAAGTTCAAAATCCAATCTAAAATTCTGTAAAGGTCGTTAACAAACAAACAGACAAACAAGCGTGGTCTGCTCAACCTGCCACTTTGAGTAGCCAGCAAAATTTTGTACTATTATTGAGACATCCCTCCAGTCCAAAGATAGTTCTCCTACCCCCAAGGCTGATGTAGTCATTCTGTGACTTCTTGTTTTCCTTATATAAAACTACGTATGTGTCACAGTTTAAAATAATCTTTAATCTCAGAACAATTATCCAAGGCAACAGGATGTAGGATAGACATTAGTTCAAACCCCAACTCTTCCATTTAGCAGCTGACTCATCCATTGAGCAACTTCTCTGAGGTTCAGTGTTCTATTTCATAAAATGGTCTTAATAATTTATATATCAAATGGTTGTTTAGAAGATTAAAGTTAAACTAATAAAGAGATTCTAGGACATAAAAATCTAATATCTTATGTTAATTCTATTCTTACTCTTATACATGCAATCATTACATTGTATATTTTCCTTTAAGCCATATTACAAATAGCCATGTTAGTGTTTTCATATAAAAACTTCATGAGTTCTTGTTAAAAGTAAAAAAAAAA
>NW_006381502.1:0-1874 GCF_000327345.1 Myotis davidii
CTCTCTCTCTCTCTCCCTCTCCCTGCCTTTCTGGAAAAATTTTTTTCAAATTAAAACATTAAAAAATAGCGGCAGAGATGAGGTCATAGAAGGCTAGGCCTTTCATGCTAAGGGGTGCAGACTTTCACAGTTTAGCAATGGAGAGTCATTAAGGAAACTTAATGAAACTTTTTTCTATGAACTCAAGAAGAGCCTAGGCAGGAAAAAAAAGAAGTGTGGGTAACCGGTCTGGCCTGAATAGAAACAAAGATGATACACAAAAGACCTCCTAGTCTACCTGAAGTTCTAGACACCCTCCTCAGGGCCAGAAGCGCCTCAGAGTGTGAACGTACCTGAGCCCACAGGCGTACCTAGCTGGAGTGAGCAATGAAGAACAAAGTAGGAAACATTTTCTGACAGGAAAAACTCAAATAGTTTAATTGTAGAGGCATGCACACAGGTAGGTGCTATATAAACAATTCCCTGGCATGGTGTGTCTCAAACTGGAGCATGCATCAGAATCACCTGCAGGGCTTGTCAACATGCCTATGGCCAAGTCCCATCCCCAGAGATTCTGACTTGGTAGGTGTGTGAGGTGTGGCCTGAAAATTGGTTTATCTAAAAGTTCCCAACAGGTCTTCTGGTCTTGGGGACAACACTTTGAGGGCCATCTTCCTAACACCCACTCCACATTTTTCTCCTCAAGAGATTAGCTTGCCAGTCCTTTCCTGAGACAAGCAATGTTCCCCGTGATACAAAATTTAGCTCTCTCCTTGCTGACAACATTCTTTCTTCCACTGACTCCTTCTCCTCTTGACATTCTCAGATAGGTGCTGTGGGGAGAAGCGGGGAGAGAACAAAAACACCTTCCCTTGATGAAAGTATTCCTGACCATCACTCTATATTTCTCTTTCACTTGCAAACTTTTAAAATTGTTTATATTGACTACTTTGATTTCCTCACCATTCATTCTCTTTAACATCCTGTAACCTTCCTTCTACCCTTGCCTACCACTCTACTGTCCATAAAGATTATTTGAACTTTATGATCACCAGATCCAGTCGTTGTTTGTCAAACTTATGTGACACAGATTTGACATTGTTGACCCAACTGTTCTCAATATTTATAAGAAAAAGCTGTATGTTTAGAACATTGTCCTTATGTCCCCATCCCTTCATTAACTCATTTTGCTTCTCCTCACTAATGCTATTTTTCCCTTATAATATTCTTGAGGAGTATGTACACAATACAGATTAATACCTCCTGTTAGTAGAATCCCATTTTGGTTCAGGCATCCAGGTTAGGTAGGCCCCTTCCTATTTCCAGATGAATCATGATTGATTTAAGCCAACATATTACAGTAGTCACCCCTTATCCCTTGGGGGGAACAAGGGAGAAAACATTCCAAGACCTCCAGTGGATACCTGAAACCACAGATAGTGCCAAACACTCTATATAGTTTTTTTGCCCTATACATACATACATATGATAAAGTTTAATATATGTTAAGCACAATAAAAGATTAACAACAACTAATAATAATAAAATAGGACAATTACAACAATATAATGTGATAAGGGTTATGTGAATGTGGTCTTTCTCATGTGCAAAATACCTTATTGTACTGTATTCACTCTTCTTGTGATGATGTGAGATGACAACATGCCTTATTAAGATGAGAGCTTCCACCTTTTCACTGAAAGAAAGCACTTTACAAATTCTCTTTGGCATATCTTAACTGCCAGTCTCACTACTCTTGAGCTGTGGGGCCATTATTAAGTAAAACAAGGGTGACTTGAGCATCAACACCGTAATAATGCACAGTTGATCTGATAACTAGAAGGCTACTAAGTGATTTAATGGATGGGGAGAGAATTCAATGTAGATACACTGGA
>NW_006381503.1:0-1873 GCF_000327345.1 Myotis davidii
CACACACACACACACACACACACACATCTGCTAAGGCCAGAAAGCACCAAAGCTACCTTTCCATAATATCAGTCCAGTAAGACTTTTCCTGTTCCCTTATCATTCTTTCCTCCACCAGCCCTAATCCTGGAGATGTCATAAACCTCAGTTAGTGTCTTGGAGAAGGAGAGACTACAGGACAAGGCAGAGAACCAAGGAATAAATATAAGCGGGTCACATCTCTTTCACTCTGTAGAAGTCTCACTTGCAGTAGCTTCAAAACACATACAGCATTCTCCTTGAGAGGAGTCTAAAATTTAAGAATTTCCCCATCTAATGTATTTTCGGTGATATTTTAGTCACCAATGATGTCTTCATCTTTGTGATATTATAAGAAATATTGCAGTTTATTATGGTGTCTCATCTGTCTTTCCTGCCCAACGAGGGCAATCATCATCTCTCTCTTATTTATAAGTTTATTCCTAGATCTAAGCAGAGTCCCTAGAGTATAGAAATCACTCAGTATATACTTAGTGAGTGAATACAGGAGAATAGTCACTCAAAAATTCTTTTATTACTTGAGAGAAAACCAAAAATGTAAGAACAAACTGTATGGTATAGCCGACAATTAGGGCAATGTGGCTGTGGGTTTCTCAAAGAAAACAAGTGACTTAGAAGCATACCAGCCTAATCTGAACAATCTGAACATCACATTTGTACATGTGATGAAAATCATAAGCTCAGAGCAAAACTGCTGTGCTTATAAGCACCCGCCATCAGCAGATAATTTTCTACCTTATACCATAAAGAAACCCACTACAGCAGTTGGCTGATGTTCATAATTAATATCTTGTAATAACCCCAATGCCTTCATTTCTATGTGAATCTCTATGATAAAACTGCTAATAAACCTCTTTCTCAACATGAATAACAATCACATTTCCTCTGGTAAAAAGACACACCAGTGTATTTTCCTTCGTAAATGAGAGTTAGAGCCAATGAAGGCAACAACTCTTTTTATCTCTGTAACTATTGCAGTAAAATGGAAATACAGAATTCTAGCCGAATGCCATGCATTATTTCCTCCTTAAAAATCAGCTTCTTTAGTGCCACAATGAATACTAATTTATAGACTTCTTAAATATCCTCTTATAACATTTTTTTAAACATAAGATAGCTAATATCTCTGAGTTCAAACATATTAGAATAACATTACCCAAAGCTGCCACAGTAGAACAGCAGCTTCCTGGCTGAAAGATGATGTTTCCTGCTGGGCTGAAAGTGAATGCAGTGTTATTAGGAAAGCCCTGCTCCTGACTTTAATGGGTGGCAACTACAACCAACAGTACTAATTGAGTGGGAGAACTGTAGTACAAATCATTTTAAGCTTGGATATCTAGTGAGGACAGCTAGTTGGTTTGTTTAGGAATTTGAACCCTTACATTTATTCCAAATTTGATTTGTTTGTTTACACAAGAATGAGTTATGCTTCAGGAATTTGGAGAGGGGACCCTGATGGTCTCTGTCCACTGTGCTCCTAGGAACAGAACACTCTTACAGCATTGTGGTATGAGCTGGAGGCTTTGGGGTGAAAATAGGAAAGCAGAAAGAGGAGGAGCCCCCTTAGAAATGATGACTCTAATCTCCTCTTGCATACTGATATTAGAAGAAACAAAGACAATCTGAATCCATGCCCTGATTTTGAACAGGGATACCCACCCATGAGAGCCCAGCTTTCTGTTTGAAAATAACAATTACAAGACACTCAGAAAACTCTTTATTTGAATAGCACTTGCACTTAACAGTTTTTCAAGTACTCTCTGGGACATTTAATTTTGTCTCTGTGAAAACCTCTCCTTCCACCTATCTATATATATAAAAGCCTAAGCGACCA
>NW_006381504.1:0-1873 GCF_000327345.1 Myotis davidii
GATTACTTAGCCTAATAGCAGCAAGTAATTTCAAATCCATTATAAATACTGATATCTATTATTCCAACTACTTACTATATGCCAGGCACTACACTCAGGATTTTATACAACAAACCAACACAACAGATAAGATGGCCATCACTTTATAGATGAACAGACAATTTGAAAGTAATTGTCTGACCCGCACAAGACAGAGTTTGGTAGCAGAGATGAAAATTATAGTTAAGTCTTCTCTTATGAAATCTCATACTCTGTCTTCCACATGTGACAAATGCTACCTGGAAACTCAGTCTCCTTTGTCTCTTTAGGCGATCCACAAGTTGGCTCTTAACATCATAGCCACAAAAGTACAGAAACATCATATATTTTAATTATAACAAATTTAATTAATATGGTCAATGGAAATTGAAATGTTTGAAAAAATGCTTCAAGAGCGTGATTATTATGCAACAGTCTTTAATTGTTAGCTAAAAATAGGATATATTTTAGCATTCTCAGATGGTTCTTATCTCATTAATATAAATAACATCACTGCCAACATTTCTTGAATAATTGTGTATATTCTACATAAATGGTTGCAGCAAAGGGGCCCTCAGAACAGCAAAATGATTCTCTCTTGTGTTGGCAGGAGCACATCTAATTTAAACCTCAGGATAGGCTGGCCAGGCTACTGCCTTGCTGAAATTATATTAAGGCCAATGCTCTGTATCTGCTCCTCTATGCTCATTGGCAAAGACCATGTGATAGTTCCCAAGGAACCGAATCTGAGTCCTCCTATAATTTATTTGTTCATTTCATCCATTTATGAAAAGAAACAAGAGCACCAGCCCTTTGGGAAAGGATTTACATAATTTAATTAAATGTGATCACTGCTTTCCTATCTCAAGCTGCTGATGCAGCTGATAACATCAAATGTTTTTTAGTCCCTGTCTCCTCTCTACCTTCAAGTCTGCATGCACACATCGGGGAGGGATGTGTGGCTTTAGTTGGATATGAGAAGTGAACCTACATTCTACTAAGAAGAAGATATTTTTGCATTACCCATCAATTCGGACTCGTAAGTGTAACAGACACAGTTGGTTACCAACCCAATAGGCTTTCTTCCCTCCTTGCTTGTCGAGTGATTTTTCTTTGTAACTCATATGGAATATGATTCATACTAATTCCATTACCTTTCTTCTCAGATGGGTTTAGGGAGGGGAACATGAGGAAGTCCTGGATCTTGACATGTAAGAAGTTGGCTGAGGGACTTGGAGTGAAGAATCTATTGTTCTGAAAAAAGAACACATAGGAAGAGATGTGTCCCTCTTTTCCCACTGAATCTTGTCATGTCTCGATGGATGAGATGCTTGGAGCAGTGGTAATCATTTAGGGACCAGGAGGAAAACTACCTTGAGGGAGGTGACACATGTGATGTCAGGTAAAAAAGATCCTGAGCTCTTGATATGTAGATGAACCTTGAATAAATCAACCCTGGATCTGTCTCCTCTATCTCATTATTAGAGATAAAAATGTTTCTTGACTTCTTAACCTGTTGAGTCAAAGTTTTTCTGTGATTTTTCCTGAATGTATTTTTATTGATAGGATGACCCTTAGACTTCCCCTTGGTGGCTGTGCCTTTCCTTAAAGGATGTGTACCTTATTCAGTTTTTCTACTAGTGACCTTACCCTTGAATATTGATGAGTCATGCACAGAGTCTCTGATTTCTAAAGATGCAAGTGTTGTGGAGGATGTGTTACATGAAAGGCAGGCTCGTGCCACACTGTCGGATTGCTGCCCATGAGTGTGTGCACGCAGAATACTAGACAAGTATAGTTATGGATGAACCACTACCACCAATCCCCTCTAAAACACACACACACACACACACAC
>NW_006381505.1:0-1874 GCF_000327345.1 Myotis davidii
AAAAAAAAAAAACACTATTCCAAAAGAAAGTAAGGAATAAAACTCTTTAAGAAAGCAAAAGGTGAAAAGCAACAGGTGAAAAACCATTAACGTTGGTAGAAGACAGGCTCAAACACCAAAATCCAGATCTTGAAATGATCATGCTTTTGAAATAGACATGAGCAGGCACTGCTGCAATGAACAAAGAAGAGGAGGAACGGGAATATAATCATACTCAATCTGATGTATTTCTATCATAGCAGCCACCACTTTGTGCATTGCCTAGCAATGATCAATAAAATAACGAAACCCCTAATTAAAAATCACATTTTTCCTGGACTCATACCGTAGGAGGCACAAACTGCCAATGTGTCAGGCAAGTGACAGGCCATGGTGACTAATCTTGAGCTTGTCAAGAGTTTGATGAAGTGCCAAGTTCTGCACCAAAAAGTAAATGAAGCCTCCGGTCCAGTGTGGCCTGAGCTCTCAGACTATAAATTTTAGATTGTACACGGCACATTTTGTCAAAAAAGCAGCATAGTTTACCAGAAAAAGAGATCAGAAGATATTGCTCAAGCTAGGTAGATATTAACTAAGTGAGAGTGGGCAGCGAGACCACTAGGATTCTTGGGCAAAGAGATCAGAACACTCGTGTTCTCCCTGCCCTCATCCCCTTTAAGGTTCACGCATATCTATCTAGCTTGAGCAATGTATAGACTAGGGTTGGAGTACATTAACTTGGGAAATATTACTTCCGAATTAAAATACATATTTGTATATGTTCATATCTGTGTCTGTGTATATGAATGTGAGCATTTATATTCAACTGTTTTCTTAAAAAGTGCAAAAGGTAAGATATTAAATTTAAAACCATTTTTGTCCCAAAGTAAGGAAATCAGTTCTTGAAAGGAATTATGCCTAGCCAATGCACTGGGTTATAATTCCACTGCACCTTGCAACAGGACTTCCCTTAAATCATGATGAAAGCTTGTGAGGAATGTTGAGAAAAATTAAACGAATCTAGACCAGAAACACCTGAAATCGCTTATTAAGAGGGCAAGTGTGCTGAAGGAAATGGAACATAATTGAAGAGCTCTTAATGTACATTTTATGAGCACATTTGCTCCCGCAGAGCCCATAAAGCAGGGAAGTAGCCAACACAATGTCTTTATTTCTGAAAGACGGGAAGGATGCAAACACACACTGGCTATTGCTATCTAATTTAATGACCACTGTGGCAAATGTCATAGAAACAATTTAACAGAGGCGACTGAAGCATATTTCACATTCTGATTCGGGCAAATGTGAGCTATTTCACAAAACTCATCGCTTTCCTTTGAAAATGCCATTTCTCTATTTCTAGCACAAGATAACAACATCATAGGAACATTCCCCAAAGTCTCTCCGACAATTGAAAGCTTTGAGGAAAAAGTTGAACATTTTATGACACTAGAGATTAAGTAGAACATGCACATTCAACATCTATAATGCAAATTTAACCTCCGTTTGGGAACATGGGGAGAATTTTTCCCTGAAAAAGTTTTTATTAGAGATCATAAATCACTCTGGAAAATAGCTTGGCTATCAAGAAAAGTAAATGTTTGTGAAACATAGTTATCTTACTGTGAAATATTAGAACATTCATATAGTTATCTATAAAAAAAGTAAATGTAATAGGATGCATTTCATTTACATTCTGAACTTAAAAAAATACAAGTGGGATATTTACTTATTTCAATTTTCTACTTTGACTCATAGAGCATGAAGTTGAATATAAAAATATTCTTATAAAAAGGAGGACTTTTCACTAGACTACATTACAAAGATTTCATGTTTCCCAACCCTAATGAAAGTTACCATTAAAAAGAAAACAAACAAAACAAAAAAAACCTGAG
>NW_006381506.1:0-1874 GCF_000327345.1 Myotis davidii
GCTTATATGCATGCATACAAGTCCTTTGGAATTCTGATCCCACTAGAGCACAAATTGTATGTCAACATTCATCCCACCCTGAATCAATGCAACTGGCCTTTTTATGGTGGTATCATTGGCTCTGGGGGTCCCTCAGTGTTGAAGTGTACATAACATTCTTGGGCAGGGAAGGTCAAGGGCAGTTGGGTGGAGACAAGGGCAACTGAGCCATTAACAACACATACCTAGGCCAACACTCAGGGTAGCAGCTGGGAGATGGGTACACCAGCTGGTGAAGAAGATCTGGGTACCAACAGTGTCCACTATTCAAATAGAACCTCACTAAAAGAGCCTCCTGTCAGTCATTCCTGGAACAAAAGGAAATATGCGGAAATCCCTTTTTCCTGCACCAGTTTATTGATAATGGCAAATGAGAACACAGCAACACTGACACTTTTTATTTTTTTAATGAGGTCACGGGAAATGTCTACTACAAGGAATTTTGCACCTAGGTTACCTGAAACCAGGAAAGAATGATGTGATACTGGCAACAGATGGGTGGAGGACTGTCTTTGTTTAGTGGGCAGAGAAAACACTGTTTCCAATGCAATGAAGGCTCGGATAGTGACCACAGTCATTGCAACTTGTCCTTTTAAAAAGATGTCTTCTTATGACATCCGTGAAAATCCTTTGCATAGGTACTTTACATCTATAATGAAAGGTGCTTTTATGTTACTAAGGAAGAGACCCAACAGCATGGATTGTCATGGCTTCTTTGTCATAAAACATCACAGTTTTACAAAGTATTCCTGAAAAACCTTCTGGACTTTACATTTTCTTTCATATACAACTTAACCATGAGAAGGAAAACTATCCTCATTACTTTTTCTGGTGGTTGTTTTCATTTTTCTTTGGACTTTAGGCACGTACTTAACAAACACAAAAAATATAGTTCATATAATGACACAGCCAACTCTTTCACCATTCCTTCGGTCGCTTGCACCCAGGAGCCTGTCTAGTAATTATGATTACTAGGTCATCTCTCCATTCCATGTGTAAGTATTTACAGAGTTGTTCAAAAGTTATGACTAATAAACAGTCTCTTTGAAACTTAAAGGCTGAAAATGATTTGACACATATTTATAAAACCTTAAATTGTGGGTTACATTATCAAACCAGGAAATGAGAACAATACAGATCTTTGGTGTTTTCCAAAAGGTTGGGTAAGGACATCATTTTTTAAGGGAAGTATTAAGCAATCTTGCCCTGAATAATTGCTAGTCTTACGTGATGCATTTTAATTGCCTAGTTTCTGGAAGTCTTCACTCAAGAATTTGATAAAACTGCTTCTCTTGTAGCGATTCTATCATTCCATCTCCACGGCCTAACACAGGGCCAGGCACATTTACATGCCTGCCTGTTTCTTGATTATGTTGTATAATGACTAAAATTATGCATGTATGGATCAGGAGGCTTTATATTCATTTTGAATGATATATAAGTATTTTGTTATAAAATACTTGTTCTAAATTAGCCAAGCTGTTTTAGAAGAATCCAACACATCGCATCTCCCTTATTCCTTATTTACCCCATTTCTAGATTTCTTTTCTTCAACATGAGCTCAGTTATCTCTTGTCCCATCTCTTGTTTCTGTTAGTCATGATTTGCTCTTAGCCTGCAGGTGCCTTTTCCAGAACTGTTTGCTGTTGCTATCTTTGAAATATTTCCTCCTCTGATTAACTTTTACCAGTAACTCTTACTTTTCTCCTGTAGCTTTTACCAGTATCTCTAGTTAACTTTCTTAGTGAAACACAGTATTTTCCATATAATGAATTCCTTCCCAAATTTATAAGGTCAAGCCTCATTCAAGTGTGTGTGTGTGTGTGTGTGTGTGT
>NW_006381507.1:0-1875 GCF_000327345.1 Myotis davidii
GGGGGGGGGCAGGAATTCACTGATACTTATGTAATCCTATACCAGTGCAAATTGAAAGATCCTTTTGCACTGTGTATCAACAACCCTGTCATTAAAATGAGGTTTCCATTTTTTATTTTCTTTTTTGCTCCAGAATACATGAATATTTATCACAAACATCATTATCTTCATCATTAATTTATTAAATTTGAAGCATGGCATTAGTCTAATTTATTTTTTAAATGCTCTTCAAACTAATGTGACATTCTCTGAGTCATCCCCAAATCAGTTTATTGTCAAGCATCTAGAAGCCAGAAAATAAAGCAAACAGAATGCATGGATGAGTGTATTTATCCATTAAATTAAAAATCACCAAAACCACTGAGTTAACATGTTAATATCTCAAAGCATGTTAATGTCTTAAGAATAATCAATGTACCCAAAAATAGAAATAACAGTAAAAACAAAGAATAGGAAACAAACCAGAAGACAAGTTCAGTTTGCCACTAGGCTATTTGATGGATGGAAGGTTTGGATAACTTTCAGATAAATCTTTTCTGAGCAATGCCAAAAATAAGGAAAATTATTAGTAGGTGTCTCTTCTCCCTGTCCACTAATTGTGAAAGCACTAGCCAGTCAAGAATAATAGTACCAAAGGTGATTTCTAATGAGTACTTTTTCAAGATTTATTCATTTGGCGCTTTTCCATAGAGGAAACAGCTGCTTAGGTTTAGATAGAGCTTGGATTAAAATGTAAAGTCTTTCTTCCAACTCTCAAGAGTAAATGGCCTCTAATAATGAGCAGATGGGGAAAAAGAAGAAAAAATGTTTTCAGACCCAACAACTAATAGTTGTAGCATTACTTACAGGCATTTCTCTATCAGGCTGTGAAACCATCTTAGGTCTCAGCTGGCCTGGGTGGAACTTGGAGATGATGCTAACAGGCCTGCTCTCCTCATCTCCTGAATCACCATCCTAATTCAGTCTATTTGGGGCTTCTCCCTTCATTGCTTTATTCTCAAGGCTCGCCATACTGCTTGGCCAATGGATTGCCCATGGTATCTTTTCTCACATGGTATCTAACCTCCCATGGTATCTTTTCCTTTGTGTCCTTCTAAAAGCACTTTTTAAAACCCAAAGGTAAAGTCCCCTACATTCTTATGCTCTGTGCAAAATGTTCTTTCTTCGTCATGTCCTACCTAAGATCTGGTTTGTCTTAAAAATACATCCTTCCTCAACCATCCTCTCAAATACAGACTTCACTTATTCCTATGAGCAATGAAGCTGGAAAAGGTGTTATCAGTCTTCCATATCCCCACTGCCTCTTCTAACACTGTGCATAGTCCTTCCTCTTTTAATAATCACAGTGCTCCAGGATGCTATCTCCTCCCTTCCTTTTGCTATTATCTGTTGATCTCCTTGCCAACCTGAACATTCAACAGGGCATTTTGTCATTAACTCTAACTCCTGCATCAGGAATACCATAGTATCACAATACTGCAGCAATATTCTCATGGAGAGTGAACTTGCCACCATTTTGTCAGAGAAAATGAAGGATATCGGGTGTGAATTCCTTCTGTTTCTTGATTCGCCAACCTATAAATGAAATGATTCTGGCATTCAGCCTCGCCTTCAGAATACTTCTCAACAAGCACTCCATAGCCTTTAACAATGACAATATTCTTTTCCTGTGATGGAAATCCTACTTCTTTATTTGCTGTCTTGCCTCCTTTTATTCCTGATACAGTTAGTTTTTTTAAAAAAAAAATTGTAAATTGTTTTGGATCCATTAGATCCAATTTCTTCTCAAATACATGTAGAATATAGAATTTTTTTTTCTGGTTCAGGTACACTTCTTAATTTTATATCCTTTACCCCAGCCCTAACTATGCAATT
>NW_006381508.1:0-1876 GCF_000327345.1 Myotis davidii
AAAAAAAAAAAGTAGTTCAAATTTGCTCCTGTATCCCATCCCCATAATTCTAAACCTGATTCAGGTAAATTCTGACTAGTTGAGTCAGAAAATTTTTGAAATTGTTGCCACATCTGTAAACTCTGGTGGTTAGGTGGAACAGGACAATATAATTGACTAGCTGCAGTAAGCACCCAGGATACAATAGTTTTAGCATTAGAGAAATAAGGGTTCAAATCCCAGGCCAGTATTTACTGACTAGCTGTGTGATCTTGGGTAATTTATTTACCCTCTCTGTGCTCCAGTTCCCTCTTCTGTAAAATGAGGATAAAAGCTTTATTTGATTTATTCTATATCAAGGACCTAGCATAGGGCTTGCCACAAAATAGGAGCTCAGAAGATAGAAATCACTATTATGATGAGTCGTTATGGCATGGTGGCCAAGGTTGTGGAAAGATGTGGGAACAAGTCCCATTGTCTTCCTCATTCTCTAAATTACCTGTTCACTTTTTGGAAATCATTTAGATAACTGCAGAGATTAGAATCTGAGGCTCAGAACATTGTCCCCCAAAAGTTACCTCCAACCTTACCACTGTCAAGAAGTGACAGAGGCAAACAAATGAGTGTGCTCTGTCACCTCTCCCACTCCTCTTTCATTTCCCACAACCTGTGTCAAAGGAGTAAGTGAATAAAACCCTTATTTTCAGAAGGTAAATGGTTGCTGCTAAGGAAATCAGTAGCAATTCTAATAGTGTGTGCGTGTGTGTATATTGCTTTGTTTTGTAGTTTTTGGTTTTAAGAAAATCATGGCAGAATGCTAAAAGCTGACCTCATTTTCTTAATATTGAAGGAAACTACATGGGGACTAGAAAACTGAGTTTTATAGACTCAATTATTTAATCATCTGTTTGTGATATTAGACCATAGGATTATAATTAACATCTGAATTAAGGGAAGCATTAGCCCACTTCCATAAATGTGATAGCATTTATGGAAACTATAACATGTTAAGCAAGGGAACGGTAAGATGACTTACTCTGCAAGCATCTCTCTTGCCGGACATGACGCCCGCACAGAGCATCCGTGAAGTAATGATCCCATAGGTGGAAACACAGAGGGTTTGGTCAATGAGCTCTACCTCTGCTTGTTGCAAAACAGGGGAGCCTTTATTGTCTGAAAAACATGTTGGAGGCAGAAATCATGGAAATGACTATACTTAATCAGATTTTTATTAAACAATGTACTCACATTAACTCCTTTCATTCTCAATAACAATTTTTTAGATACATTCTATTATGATCCCCACATTCCTAATGAAGACTGGGAGGCTTAGGAGGTTAAAGGACTTGCCCAGTGGCACACAACTAGCAAGTAACAGAACAGGATTCAAACCCAAGGTCTGACTCGCTCACCTGAGCTACTGCCATACTCCTTCACCATGTCCTGCTTTCAGTAGGACTGCGAGTCAGCAACTGTTATTACCAACACTAACTAGCCAAGTGGAGCAGCATAACTGATATATGGGAGTTTCCTAGGAACCGTAAAAACATAACATTTTGGATATAGCCTTTCCACTTCCTTTTTAACCTATCTGGCTAAGATGACTTAGAAAAATACACATATACACTCATGCTTGTGCAGAAAATATCTCCTGATAAGTTGGTCGAGTAGACTCTTTCCTCTTGTGCTTTAGGATAATGCATTAAAGTCCTGAGAAGTTATAAGTGTTCAAGCAGTTAGCCGACTTCACCATTGAGTCTACTGAGACCTTAGCAGGCCCAAACTGGTGGTGAACATCATAACTTCAATAAGTAAATGAAGGCAGTGAGCACATGAGAAGCTGCCCAGTGAATCTTTAAGGAATGTTCCAGTGGTTGGCAAACTGCGGCTCACAAGC
>NW_006381509.1:0-1877 GCF_000327345.1 Myotis davidii
GCTCAGCATCCACTTGCTAGAATCATACGCACTTGGGCAGAGCAATCGGAAGGGCTTTGCTGGGAGTGCTAGTTCTGCTAGCTCTAGTGCTCATGTTGCTTTGAGCTCTGGAACCCTGAGAAAAACCAAGATCCCACTATAAAAGGTCTAAAACCACAACATTAAACAAGATTCCAAAGTGCTACTGACTTTTTGAAATTCATTTATAGTCATTATATTAACAAAGCCTTTATAGGTGAGAGATGGGTTTTGGTAAATTTAGCCTCAACGCAGCCCTTCCCTGACTTTCAGTCAATTCGTTTGCTCATTCATCCTGCATTTATTGTACATGTACAAGAGGACAAACCCTGTGTTAAGCAAAGAAAAATAAGTGAGGTGTAGTCCTTGTTCTCAAGAAACATAGTCACATTCATTGTGCAAACGTACAACTGAATTAATGCCACTCATATTTGACAAGATGGAGCATCAGAGAAAAAATCTTTTCTGTGATCTTAGTCAACATTCTGTATCTGGTGGACATGCTGTTCTTTATTCTACATTCAAACACCACCAATGCCTCTTTTACTTTTAACTTTATTTGGCAAAGCAGCACTGCATAAACTGTTCAGTAACTAAGACACAGCTTACACAGCATGTTCAATTCATACATTATCAGCAGCAAGTTAGAAACAAGAAATAAAACTAAGCTACAAGTCTAATATAATTTTAAAGAAAGGAGTGAAGAACTATGTCGGTTATGTCCAATCTGAACTGCTGAGCGTTAAGGAACATCACTTCCCACCTTAAATTTTAATATTTACAATTGCTTAGTTCTAAGGTACCAAAGCAGCTGATTGTATCTACAACATGCTATTCTATGACACCACATCAAAAGCTTTAAAAAGGGAGCTCATCTCTATTTTCTTAGTAGCATCTCACAGACATAAAAAAAAACCCAAAGAATTTTAACTTGTGAATGGTGGTGTTATCTGATACACAAACGCAGTCTGAAAAATTAATATTGGAACAGAATTAAGTGTCTAAGAAAAGAAAAACCACTCCTCCAAATCAATTAAAAAACTAACTTTCCCATTTTGCAGAACGCCTTTGCTTAATATTTTAAAGTAAAATGTATACTTTGCATCCTTTCTCTACCAATTTGTCTTTTGTGCCTCTTTGAAGAATTAGAAACCCTACAAAACCACACATTTTCATGCTGAAAAAAAGAGTGTAACAAAGTCCAAAACAAGCTGTGATGCTGTGGTTTTCAAAAGCTTTAACTGAGATGAGCAATCCACTGTAATATTATATACTGGTCAAGCTGATGTTGCTTTTACAGTTCGTCCCTGGGGGGGAGAAAAGAGAGAAATGTGTAAGTAGGAGTTACATACTACAAAATTTGACTTTCTAATAGTTCAGATACAACTATTAAATCAGTAAAACTACACTGATCCCCAAGCAATATATTTTTAAAATAAAAAGAGCAAATGGTCCCAAGTCAAAGCAAAAATGGAAATCAGCCATTTCAAACATCTCTCATGCAAATTAAGAATGAAGTATGAAACCTAAAGTGCCTGATTTCTTTTTAATTCTAAAGATAACCTTCTGCTTTCAAGACCAAAAATTTAGAGAAATTAGTTTTAGATCTAGGATCTTGCTAATACTATTGTAAAATGATGACGAGTATTTGAGTTCAAGTAAATTTTTACAGTTATAGTCACAGAATTGGACAAAAATTTAGCTTTTTGCTTAGAGTATGTTAGGAGTTGTTGAGTGGGTCAATATCAACCCAAACTTTTGTGGGGAAAAGCATCATCTGTAGGTATAATATACCTGTCAGCTGATTTCATAAGGCAGCTTTATCAGCTCCAAAAGAAACCATTCGCTCAGCCAGGTGT
>NW_006381510.1:0-1875 GCF_000327345.1 Myotis davidii
ACGACGGGAACAGCCCCCACCCCCAGTCACATGGAAGGACAAACCGAGGAGGGATTTGGAACCAGGTCTTGGTGGAACTGAGCCCCTGCTGCCTGCACCTCTGCTCTCCTGCAGAGACTCTGGGAGGGGTTTTAGACACCACCAGGCCCTCTTCCGCTGCCGACCTCAGAGAACGCAGGCAGAGGTGAGCGGGCTTGTGTCCCGGGCTCTGTGCCCCTCTTCCCCTTCGCAAAGCTCCCTCAGGCCTCTGCCTGTCGCTCGCCCCTCACGCTACCGTCTGGATCAGCAGCTCCAGGTCTCGGGCCTCGAACGTGTGCTGATTCTGAGGATCCAGGTGTTCAAACTGCTTCAGGAGGCTCAGGTGATCCAACTGTACATCTGGATGAGGGGAGAGAAGGGAAAAAGCCCACTTCATAGAATGTTCTTCCTTTCAAAATCCCTACCCTGGGCCAGATGTGCTCTAAACGAGGTCACAGAGGGCTCGGAGGAAACCCAGAGGGCAGCCTGATTGAACCGGGGGCAATCAGGAGGGCTTCCTGGAGGAGGTGGTGCCACAACCGAGTGTCATGCTTCTGACAATAATAACCATGACAACTATCATGTATGAGTGCTTACTATATGCCAGGCCCAGCTCTAAACACATTAACTATATTAATGCATTAACTTCTCACAAGTATCTTACAACAGAGGTTCTATGGTCTCCCATGTTATGGATGCAAACACTGAGGCCCCGAGAGGGGAAGTGGCCTGTCTCAGCCACCATCTGGGAAGTGGCAGAGCGAGGATTGGACCCAGCCACTGGGCTCTGGGCACATGCGCTCAGCCTGTTACGGGTTGAATTGTGGGCCCTAAAATTCATCGGTTGATGTCCTGACCCGTGACCGCAGGATGTGACTCTATTTGGAGAGAAGGCTTTTCCCGAGGCGAGGAAGTGGCAGTGAGTCATTAGCGTGGACTCAAAACCAGTCTGACTGGTAGCCTTTAAAATAAAAAAAAACATCCGGACACAGAGGCAGGATGTGAAAGGACACAGGACGAAGGCGGCCGTTTACAAGCCCGTGACAGAGACCGGAACACATCCTCCCTCCTCCCCCCAGGGCCAGCCCGGCCCACACTGTGACCCGACCTCTGGCCTCCACACCTGTGACAGCAGGCGACTGTGGTTTAGTCTGTGACAAGCCCTAGGAAAGGGTGCAACTCCCCCTGGAGAGCCTGCCAGTGGGCAGGAGGGCAGCGCGCACTCAGTCACTGAACTCCGTCTCCCAGGCCTCCCAGGGGCCCAGATGTGAATCAGGCCGGCCGGCCCCCCAGTGTGCCCGGGGCGAGCAGCGGGTGGAAGACACACCCAGGCGGCCTTCCTGTGAGCCCTGGAGGCAGCGTGGCCCCCCCGAGCCCAGAGGAGGGACCAGCGCTTAGGAGCTGAAACTCTCGATTCATTCTCACGCCCCAGATGCGGCACCGCGGCCACAGCAGGGGCCGGATGGCGACAGAATCCGCCCGCAGAGCTCCCAGCCCAGAGGCCGAGAGCAGGTGTTTACGGGACAGACGCGGGGCCATGAAGGGCTCACACAGGCTCCCTCGTGCACGACGGTCAGGGCAGCACTTTCTGAGGGGCCGCACGGGCCGGGCAGATGTGTGTTATTTTAAGCCACTGAGCGTGTGTAATCTGTGACAGTGGCCACAGGGAATGAACACGGTGCTGATGGGGTCCCACCGGCTGCCCCGTGGGAAGAAGGAACAGGGAGAACAGTGGGGTGGGGAGGAGCAGAGATCCAAGTGGGACCCGAGTGAAGAGGGAAGTGCAGTGGCCGATTCGGGAGCTATTTTGAGCTGTCGAAGGGACAAAGTCTAGAGCAGCGGTTCTCAACCTGTGGG
>NW_006381511.1:0-1876 GCF_000327345.1 Myotis davidii
ATTATCTGCAGCAGTGATGCTGTTTCCGTGGCTGCGGTAAGCCTGCAGTCAGCCATGTCCTTTGTGGTACCGTGCCTCTGCATGGGCTCTTATTCCGAACATTTGCCTTTTGAAATCTCTATAGAGATCTAACGAAAAAATCACAAGAACAGCATCTTTTGTGCTTCTCTTTCTCTGGAAATACCAAAGCAGCAGTGTATCTTCCCATAGTTAAAAAAATGAAAGAAAAAAGGTTTTAATCTTTCATTTTTCAACATAAAGTTTTTACCCCAAAGGGTATTTATTAAAAGAAAACAGATCTGTCACTCACTAATTCAATGGCTTATGACATTAGTTTAAAACTCACTCTGTCTATGAGTATCAGACAAAAGTTAAACAAACGAGAATGGTAAGCTTTCTTTTAGTAAAACAAAACCAAAGAAAAAGCATAATCTTCCTCTATCTATATATCTCACCAGCCTAGCAGTTAATTTTTTTTTAAAAAGCGCATACCTTATCTAGACTTAAGGGAGGAAAATGTAAAAGTTAAGCAGAGTAACTACAGTTTAATCCTTGGTTTATTTCCTACTAACTTTTGCTATTTCTATAACCTTTGCATTTAGATGGAAAGAAGCAGGCCATCTGTCAGGAGTTTATTACAGAAGAACAATTGCACTTATGGGACACCATTCATGCCCAAAATAGTGGGAAACAGATCTGGTTCAAATATAGAGATAGCCTGCAGAATGGAGAAAGGATTCTGAAAATAGTAGTTACTAGCTGTTGACCCATAAATTTCTACTCCAATCTATGAATTCATGTCTCAATCCTAATAGAGAAAAACCAATGAATAGAAATGAAAGAGCAGGAATATTCACTGTAATGGCAGAGGAGGGAAGTGGCTGAGCCTTCTACAGGTAAAAATTATAAGCTGGCTATAATGTTTTAAAGCACCCCAACTACTTAATGATACTTACCATTTTCTGGCCTAAGGGCTCGGTTCAACCTCCATGGCTACAGCTGAAGAAAATACCAGAAAAAACTCCAGAGCCTTAACAGTAAAAGATGCCACAAACAGCTCAGATTTAGGCTGGAAATCTCCAGATACATATGATTTATACAGTTTTTAACCTAAAATTAGTAGACCATGAAAAAAATCAGGAAGTATGACCCTTACTCAGAATAGGCAATAGAAAGGGGTTCCAAGTGGATCCAGTTTTTTAATTTATCCACTAAAAATTCAATGCAGTTATATTAAATGGATCTACATAAGTAAAGAAAAAATATCAAAGGACTAGAGTAAAATAGGTTATCAATCCGATACTCTTCTATCACAAAGCACAAGAGCAATTCAAATTTGACATGCAACACAGAATTCAGGTGGGACTTTGACATATTAACAATTCCAAAGAATGATACAGATATGCTGGAGCATCAAATGTGTCCATGCCTGTATCCTAGACAGGCAGCAGTGGTCACAGCTCCATCCTTATATAAATTTATTTTAAGTTCCAAAGATTGGTTGGTAAATTATTTCAACAATGGAGCAGTAAAAATATTTTTGTCTTGGACAATAAATACCTATATGGTGTTCATCTTAATGAATAAAAATCTAAAGGCTGACATCATGAAACAATTATTTGATTCTAGTGGCAGATTTTTATTTAAAGTAGTAGTATGCTATCATGTGGCTGTTGGTAGACTGTCACTGCTTAAATCTAACTTCAAGGACAAGTCAAAACCTTCTTGCAGCCTAAGTGTTTATATATTCCTATCACTGCCTAATTCTCAGAGATGTTCTAATAATATGATAGTGTTTCAGTCTTCTCACACCAGGTAAAAGCACTACAAAGACAGAAAACTATGGGCCAGCATCCCTGATTAACATAAATGCTAA
>NW_006381512.1:0-1877 GCF_000327345.1 Myotis davidii
AGACAGAGACATTCATCTAGAAACAACTTTTTAAAGTTATATTTATTTTTAATGTTTGACCTACTTTCTATCATGAAACAGGGTTTTCTGCCAAAGATTCCCAGCTGGAACTGGACTAATGGAGACAACATCATCTGTTTTGCTGAATTAAAACTTGGATTTATCGCCCAAGGCTGTTTGGTGCCAGGCTTGTGCACCTTTCTAACATCTTTATTTCTTGAGCAAAACAATAAGGTAACATTGTAAAGTGATGTTGAATCTTGGCTCTATCCCCGTGTTCTCACATATTAGGATCAGAAATAGATGTGAAAAATTGAGGAAAGCAAGAAGGCCCTAAGAAATGAGATCTGACTTCTACTTGAGCTGGTAAGGGATTGAGAGATCTAGATTGAGTTCCTAGGTACTGCATTGACCTTGAAAATAGTAATTGATTTTATTCTTGCCAAAGAATATTTATCTGCAAAATAGAGACCATAACTCTCTTCCTACCTGCTCCATGGTATTATGAATGTAAATGTATTCATAAATGTAGAAGCACTTTGAGTTATTGAAAGTAGAAATATAAATAAAGGTTATGTTATTAATGGAGAAGTCTTATATTTAAATATAAATTAAATACAAAATGATCAACATGATAATTATATTCCTCAAATGACAATAATAATACAAATAATAATTAAAATCTAATATTCAGTTTACTTTGGGGCCATTCTATACAGTAATAATAATACCACAGATTGATTGCCTACTATGTGTTATGCATTTTAAATACATTGTGTTTCCCCTCAGGTAGTATCCCAGTAATGGGTCCATGATGCTAACTAACTTGATCATATAGTGAGTAACAGAACTAGAATTGTCTGACCTATGGTCTTACCACTATGCCCTAAGCCTGTGGTTTTATTCAGAATCTTGCACATCAGATCCTAGGAAACCTTTGTTTGAGAATAAGCAGATAAAAGAGGCTATTGGAATGAATTAATATAGCACTAAGTATGGCCTTCCAAATGCCATTCCCATGAAATGCTCTGGGAAAGGTTCTAATCCTCAGCTGGGCCTGGTATCCTATTGTCTACTTTTCTCTCCATTTAATAGCTAGTCCACACTTTCCTTTTTTTACATGTAATTTTCTTCTTGGTCTCTCTTCACACTTTACTTCCTTTGTTCAATGAGTTCAAACAATTTTTACATCTTCTCCAGTTCCTTTTCTGGTGCTATTAAGGAAAAGCAAAAGAAGTGAAAGATGCTCTGGCAAGTACAATGCTAACTGCAAAACAAAGGATTCTTCTGTAGCTTCTTCTGTGAATGTGAGGAGACATCGTATACAGATAAATAGAAATGGCCATCAGGCAGCAGAAAATGAGCGTGATGCTACCATAGTGACCATGCTTTAACCTTCAATTAGTGGTCACTGTGTATGACCTAGGAAATGGCTTGTCAGGAAATCCTCTCTGTGTTGATGTTTAGAGAGTGGAGGGAAACTGCAATGTCTATTGTGATAGTTGTTATTTTAATCTCTGTGACTGATGAAAATAAGAAGGAATGGGTTCTCTATCTGAAGACCTCATCTCTTTTATGGAAATATGGAAGGTAGAGATGTAAACCCAGCCCTATTATGCTTTTCCTTTTCTTTTTTCATTTGATGTTGTAACCTCCTCCCTGAGGATCGTTACATGTCAATATTCGTCATAAGATGATTTTTGGGATACTGGAATTGAGAGATATTTATGGTCATGATCATTTTTTTTAAGTAAAATCTGAAACCTCACTTCAGAGATCCTCAACTGGATAGAGTCAGAGAGAGCAAGATTTTTTTTTATTTTTTTTTACATATTTATTTCAGGCTATGATTAAGTTCTTTGAGGACTAGGACTGTC
>NW_006381513.1:0-1877 GCF_000327345.1 Myotis davidii
TGACTTTCTTTTCAGGCTTATTTTCTGCAAAGAAATAAAGTCTTTATACTTTATACTTTCAGCAGTTTGCGCTTAAGCAGCAAGGAGACAAAAGCTGCACAGTTTCATTGAGAGGTTAAGTTGGCAACTCTGCCTGCTAAGTCTCCCAGCTCTGAGCAAAATTTTATATAGTTCTAGGAATCTAGATTTTGGGGTATCTGCATTTGAAGTGTGGACTCCTCAGAGGCCCTCTCCCTGTCTTTGCCCTGCTAACTCTGGGTGAGGGTTAATATTTTCTGACAAACCTTAGCCCTCAGTATAAGACAGTGCCTCCTGTGGGACCATGCCATGTCCAGTACCCTCCTACCACAGGTTCTGTCTTAGACTTTGAGTCCCTCGGCTAGGCACTGTGAGGCAGGAATCATACAGCTATTGCACACTTTCCTTGAAGAATTTTCTTAAGAATCGTGTGGAGATATTTTATCAACTATCACAAGGTCAAGTAGTAGGTGTCAGAGCTAGGGTTTGCACCCAGGCTGACCGCAAACCCAGGACAGTCTAGTGCATTTCCAGACTAAGGAGAACTGGGTTGCATGACTCCCTGCAGCCTCTACTTAACCCTTCTGGTTGAGGGCAGTCATTTCTCTCAGGGGCTGTATCAATTCAGCCTCAACAATTGTTGAAATCCTCTTGGGATCAAGACAAGAAAAAGCACCATGGCCATGGATTGGTTGGACCTAACACAAATCTTATCTCATATTTAGGCAAAATAATTTCAACATTATTTACTCTGTTTTTTTCTTCTTCTATATTTGCTGTCGGCTTTTACTGGTCTAGCTATATTTCTGAGTCCACTCCAAAATCTGCAGTTCTTCATTCAGTTCTTATGCTCTCATAAATGTTAGCTAATCATTGTGGACCAGGGAGCGGGGAGAACCCTGGTAAGCAGTGTTAGTGGATTTCAAGCTCAAACATTGGTCAAAGCATTTCAGGGACAAGGGCAAGACAGTGAAAGATGGATCAAATTATGGGAAGAGGCCAACATGATGATTACGGAAGGAAGTGCAATTAGAACTTTAGCTCTGAGCATTAGACTAGAAGATGAGATTAGGGTATCTTGAAATGAAATTAGTGGTGAGGTCGGGCTGCTATGAGCAAAGCCAGTAAGAAAGGGTCCATACCTAGACCTGCACCTCTATTTCTGTGGCCTGAATTTGTATTGCTTTCTGTTCGTGCCCTCAATACTATTATTTCACCTGGGGGAGGGGTGGGGAGCCATTATTGAGAAAAGCAACATCATTGCCTTGGGGTGTCATCACTAAATCTAGGGAGCAATTTACTCTTATTTACAAAAATGCAAAACAACAACAGCTCTGTACATTTTGCACCAGGGAGGAAAAAAATCCCGTACATATAGCTTTCTAAAACTTACTCTTCATAAAAGCTTCAACATCTTCTTTATGAAAAGAAACACCTAAGCAACAAACCAAACGAGGTAAATTTCACAGGGACTAAATAGCAGCAAACATCCTGAGACACACAGCAGTAATTTTGAAGGAAGCACCTTAAGAAAATTTGTGAATGTGATACAACTATTTTTCCCTCTGGGCAAACGGTTTCTAATAGGAGTGAAAAAATCCCATATGTTCTGTGGGAATATCTATTTAGGCACCTCTTTTAATTGAACTTCACTTTATTGTGCTTCACAGATGTTGTGTTTCTTCCAATTTGAGGGTACGACCCTCCACCAGCCAAATCGCTAGGCCTGACTTACTGGCGACTCAGGTGATGGTTAGCTTTCTTTAGCAACTAAGTGCTGTTGTTGTTTTCTTAAATATTTTTATTGATTTTAGAGAGAGGAATGTAGAGGGAGAGAGAGAGGGAAACATCAATGATGA
>NW_006381514.1:0-1877 GCF_000327345.1 Myotis davidii
CCCTCCCCTCCCCCCCTTACTTAATTTCCCCCATTATGCCTGGATCAGTTTCCTCACCCTGTGCTAATTCCTCTCCCTCTCCGGTGTTTATACCCTTCAGATGTTTGCAGGCTATTATCATGTACCCACTTAGTCAAGCAGCACACATTAAGTTCTTTTCATCTTTCCTCATAAATCAATCCCTTAATCCCTCCAAGCCCTTTAATCGTACTAGCTGCTCCTCTCTGAACTCCGTCCAGTTTCTCCAAGTCTCTGATAATGCTGTGGCACAGGCTAGATGCGAGGCTCCAGCTGCTGACTCTCTGAGCTCCCCGAGTGTCAGGAGCTCCACGCACCCACATGCACGCATGCACATGCATTGCATGCACACACAACGGCTTTGCCAGGAGGATGGACCCCTCGCCTTGCCAGGTCCCAGCTCCCTTTCTGCAACAGTAGCACCATGAAGTGGCTTTGGCTAACTATAAAAGATGAGAGAGCTTTTAAGCATTTGGGGGTCATACAGAACTTAAAGGGGGGGAAACCTGCAGGAAGCTTTATAGCTCCATAAGATTTTCACAAGCTATTCCCACACACTCCATAAGAATAGAGATAATGCCTCTAAATTCAATGGGGATTTAGGAACCTAAGAAATGGCCATTTTGGAGCCCCAGGCCATAGTCCAATTAAAACCAAAATTAGATACTACTACACACCCAGCAGAATGGTTGTAATTAAAAAGACTGACATCATCAAATGTTGGCAAGGATGTGGAGCAACATGAACTCTCAGACACTGTTGGTGGAAGTGAAAATGGAACGACCACTTTGGGAAAAGGTCTGGCAATTTCTTATAAAACCAAACACTACATTATACCAGGGCCCAGAAATTCCACTCCCAAGCATTTACTCAGGAAAAATGAAAATATAGGCACAGGTTTGTATGCAAATATTCATAGCCACTTAAGATTTAATAGTTATAACCTGAAAACAGCCCGGTTGACATTCAACAGGAGAATGGACAAGTAGTACATGCATACAAGGGGAGAGAATCCAACAATAAGAAGAACCATGTACACAATCTGGGTGAGTCTCAAACACACTGTACTATACGAGTCCAATCACATGAAGTCCGAAAGCAGTCGCATCACGCTGTGGTGGGAAAAATCAGAAGTGACGGCCTCTACAGCAGAGGAAGCAGTTAATCGCTGGGAAGGACATGAGGACACTTTCTAGGATGAGGTCAGGTTTTTCTTTTTGAAAGGAGAATGGATTAAGTAGAAACACACATTTATCAAAACTCATAGAGTAATATGCTTAAAGTTCTAAAATGTCTCCATAGAAAAAAGAGGAAGTGAGCCAATGTTGGACTCCAGTAAATGACATGATGCCGAGTGTGTAGGGTGAAGGGTACTGACATCTGTAACTTCCAAAGATGAGATGGATTGATGGATGAGTAGAGGTAGAATAAAGCAAGTACAGTAAAATGTTACTGGAAGAACCCCAATACCCCCTGAATGGTGGGTATATGCATGTTCACTACACAATTCCTTCAACTTCTCTGTATAATTGAAATTTTCCACAATAAACTTGAACCTTTCCATTTTACACTTCCTATAGGCACTGGAGGCATAAATGTCACATTGATGTGCAACATCATTTTTATCATTCTGACACTATCTCAACCACTTGCTTTTCATTCTAGTGTGGCCTTGCTTTTCATTTAATAGCACCTTGAGCGTACTATTCTATGAGTTTTGATAAATGTGTGTATCTACTCACCATTCCCCACCCATACACCTGTTGTCCATTCCCTTCTCTTCCCCTTTTTTTTAGTGTCAATAGCTACAATCCTTTTTAAAAATAAATTAAAAGTTCATCCAGAGATTCTTTTTTTTT
>NW_006381515.1:0-1877 GCF_000327345.1 Myotis davidii
TTTGATGCTAGGACAGCTGTGAGCTTCCTACTAGCCGCACTGTGCTAATTTGCATATTTTAGAAAACATGGCAGGTGTTCTGTAAGCCCATTTGAGTCAGGAGACTGTGATCCAATGGTGAGACATGCCTACGAAGTTGGTAAAATTATGCCTATTTTATAGGGTGTTTAAATGATAAAATATTTTTAATACGCCCTCCAAAATATCTGACATCTAGGCTCTACCCTAGACCCGCAGAATGTTGAGGAAAGGGCCCTGGAGACTATTCTTAACAAGGAATGGATGAGACTTTGTGTATTTGGCCTAGCCTGGGTTGCTTGGCCAGCATTTGGGAGCTAATTCTGGAATTTTATAAAGCACCTGGCATTCTACCTGGTATATAAATGGTTGCTACTGATGCTACTTTTGTTGCTGTTTTTTATGATTACTTATTTCAATAAAGAAAAGAATAGTCCAGCCTTTAGAATTGCCCGGAAAATATATTGGGCTGCCTTCGAAGATGCTAACATCACTGTAATGAAACTTGAATATGGTTGAGTCTATAGCCTGGTGGTTAAAGAGCACACTCTCTGGAGCTAGACTGCCTAAGTTTGAACACTAACATTTCCACTAACTAGTTCTCCATCCTCGGTAAGTGACAATGATGCTGTTGACTCCTCTGTTAAGTTAGAGATAATAAATAGAACCTATTTCCATAGTGTAGTTGTAAAAGTGACCATATCTCAAAGTATATTCTAAATCAGTGTTGTGTCATAATATAGTTTTGGGCACTTCTTTTCTTTCTTAATGGTATACAGCATAATGATGGCTTCTTACAATTAACAGTAGTTTAGATTTAATGACATATGGCAAACTATTTAATCCATTGAAATTGCTAATAACAGTGACACATAGCAAGTCCTCAAGAGAGTAGCTATTATTGATTTGTTCCCTTTTTTCAGGGGAGGAGTTATGTTTCGTGTGTGTCTCCAGATTTGATAATGTTTACCCCTTCCAAGTTTAATTTGAAACTTTCCTTGTGCCTCACTAAGCACAATTATTTTCAGAATTGAATATTAATTGTCTATGTTTTCCACCTGAGACTCTGGACTTCCCTTTCTTTTTGCTTTCCATCTCTATTTAGAGCAGAACTCTAGACTCTTCACCAGATGGATGACTGTTTAGGAGGGTTCTCCATGCTTTCTGCATTATTTGGATTGGGTCATAGCTGTTTTACTTGATACTCTCAGTCCTAGACATTCATGTATAAATAATACCCTTTCTTTCATTCAAATTCTTACATGGGCAAGAAAGGGGGGAAATGTTAGGGGCTTAAGGTAATTTGGATACACATGATTTCAGTTTGAGAGGAGTTGTTATCCTCAAAATTATATTAAGAAAACTCATCATCCTCAGTAGAATGCTGACCTAAGGTAGTTTCATAGACGAATGATACCTAAAGTACCTCTTTTAATTTATCTCAGTTAGAACTGACAAGGCTAATGACTGGTTTAGTTATTTTTGGAATATTCCAGTTAATATAAAATATATACTTGACCAACTTCCAAAAGAATACGTGAGGTGCATGATAATAAAAGGTAAGACACTTTTGAATCAAAGAGCTCAGTGTCTGTCCGAATGAAGTAGAGGGTATACTAGTAAATGTTTCTAGGCACTTTTATGAAAGATTGCGTAGCTTATGCAATAAGTTGGGTTTTATATACTGTCAGTATAAGTAAAAATAAAGTGTAGACCTGGCCGGTGGGCTTAGTGGTTAGAGTGTGGACTTACACTTTGAAGGGTCACGGAATTCAATTCTGAGCCAAGGGCACATACTTGGGTTGGAGGTTCAATCCCCTGCTCCAGTCAGGCCACATGCAGGAGGCAACCAATCAATG
>NW_006381516.1:0-1877 GCF_000327345.1 Myotis davidii
TTTTTCCCTCATCTATGATTCATTTGCTACCTCTTTCTCTCCCGCCCCCACCCCCATAGGGCAGCATTTTCTAAAGTTTTTCATCTGTCTTTCCATTTCTACTTCTATGTTCCTACTCTCTTAAGAATTATCTCCACGTAGATACCCCTGAACGCAGCCTTTCAACTGTGACTGCTTTTCTCAGCCCCCATTCTGCCTTTATAGTTAGTAGTCTCCTGCATGTGGGCCCCTTGGTTGTTTCACACCAGCACAAGTGTGAAATTAAGTTCCTCAAAAAAATTGGAAAGATGTTAGGGATCTGTGAATTCAACTCACGTTTAAACTAAAACTAAGGTTATAGAAGTACATCTACATGACCAAGCTCATCAATTAATTGGTGATGGACAAGGATTAGAAACATTATCTGACTGCCAGTCTAGTATGCTTCCTACCATACGGAACTCCTCATTCCTCTGTTAATTTCAGATTTCCTCTCCTATATAATTCTTTTGAAAATTCTCTTAGCCATCCAGGGTCATTTTTAAATTTGTCTTCTTTGCTCCAATCTTTCTCATTCCATTCATCCATTGGTTCTTTGCAATACCATCTGTACTTGCCCCTTTCTTTGGAAATTTTAAAAATCAAATCAGTTTACCTCAAGGAGTTTTATAAGACATGTAACCAAAAATAGTAGACTATATCTACATTTATTTTTCATCCATGAGTTCTGTTCCAAGAGACAGTCTTTAACCTTTTACTTGTCTCTTCTGACATTCAATTTCATGTCTCTAAAAAACACAATATAGTACTCGTATTTATTGTGATTTTTAATTTTTTAATGTAATAACTTTATTTTCTTCCTTGGAGGATAAGGATTTATTTCTCTAAAATGTTAACCTTTCTCCTTCTCATTTCTTTCTGATCATGTTAGTGTAGTTATTTCAGTTTCTGGTTAAGTAAACATTTAGTATTTTTATCGTAATATTTATAGAAATGTTACACCTGAATCACTTAACTGTGCTGTAATTGCTTCTTCTTTCTCATGCAACTTTGGTTTTAGTAATTGTCTTATCTTAGCTTGTTAAACTTTTGATATACTAGTATCTATTACCAAGTTTCACCTTTGAACACTAGGAGAGAAGAGTAGCTTCTTCCTCAACATATTAAACATATCAGATGATTTATCGATTTTATTCTTAGAGATTCCCTTCTTGGCAGCCCTTCTGCACACACTGATCTCGACAGAGCAGTCTCTGGAGCTGTTCTCCTGGGCTTTCCCATCACCATCATCAGGGGAGTTTTCTGTACTTCTCTCCTCTTTCAGACCTGCTATCAGAATTGGAAGTTTCCTGCTTCTTGGTTATCCTTTCATTTTAATTAAGTGTATCTTCCTGTAGTTTCTTGAGGAGAAGTATGGGAGTTTTATTTTATTTTTTCTCATGGTGTATTTGTTCTTTAGAATTTGCCTACTTGAAAAAGCTTTTATCCTATCTTTCTCATTTGATAATCTGTGTGGGATCAACATCTAGACTGAGATTCATTTTTCACAGAATATCAAAGGCATGATTCCTTTTATCTTTCAGCTTCAGTGTTGCTGCTGAGAAGTCTGATGCCATTCTGATTGCATATTTTCTTTTATATCTGACTTCCCTGAAATTTTATCTAATCATTTCTTTTAGTCTGTAAATTCAGACATTTCAGTCTTAGGTGTTTTCTTTCTTTTTTTCTACCTTTCTTCCTTTTTATCCTCACCCAAGAACATGTTTATTCATTTAAAATAAAGTGACACACAGAGAGAAAGAGATAGAGAAACATCAATGTGAGAGAGAATCATCGGATAGGTTGCCTCCCATAGGCACCCCAACCAGGAATTGAACCTGCAACGTAGGTATGTGCCC
>NW_006381517.1:0-1878 GCF_000327345.1 Myotis davidii
TCCACTGAGCCAAACTGGCTAGGGCTGAAATGTGAATTTCAACATTAAAAACAGCTATTATTATAATGTCATTAGAATTAGAAAAAAAAGATAAAACAATATTTATGTGTTGGTATCTTCGTATAAGGATGAAAAAAAATTAATTTAGGACTAAAATTGATTATTTCAGGCTAAAATTATTAGTTTTATCCATGTAGGGAAGTAACCATGTAGTGACAGCAGTTTTAATCCCATTAATAATTAATTTTCTAGTCCTGAAGGTGAAAATAAGGCTAAGTTGTTGAAAATAAGAGTAAGACTTGGCAGATTGAAGTAAAGCAATACAAATCTTTAGTGTTCCCTCAGTTTCCTTAGGCCTTTTTGGGAGGAAGCAACGGTCCCTGGCTTAGCCATTTACCCAAGGCCTGCTACACTGAATGCTGATGCGAGGAGATGGGGGTGGAACAAGGAGAAAAAATTATCTGAACAACCCATGGGTCCCTAGCAGCAATGATTTGCCTTGTCCAATTAAAGAGGAGGCACTTCTTTCATCTCTGGATTATTGTTTGAGGTCTCATTACATCAGACTGCCTTAGAGAAAGGCCTACAGGGCTCCCTCCAGGTTGACCAACTATTCCAGTTTGCTGGGAATGAGGGGTTCCTGGCTTTGGCGCTAAAGCCAGGACAGTACCTGTTACAGTTGGTCACCCTAGCTCCTTCATTGGCCTCTGCAAGGGAAAAGCAGGAATCCTTTGATCTCAATGCAAGAGGCGAGGCTTTCATAAGTGAGGACTTATTTTTCACAATAACCCATCCATTTGTTTCTATTACATTCAAAAATTCTAATTGCATTCCTGAAATTCAACATTGCATTTGAACCTAAGTACAAATTACATACTGAATTCTATGAAAGTTCCATAATCATGCTCCTGCCTTGGGTTCCATCCAAAATGAAGCAGAGTTATTTGCGAGATGCAAGAAGTTACCTGGAATGATGAGAAGAGTAAGATACAAAAGGCAACCTGACTTGGGATTTAGGGAGCTGGGTTTGGGACATTTTGAGAGAGGGAAGAAGAAGTCTGGGGCAACTGGTCTGATGTGAGAGAAACTTGAAGATGATTTTAAGAAGTTCTGACATGTGTAGTGAGTGGTGTTTTCTCTGGTGTTTCTTTGAGACTTCTCTAAAGATGTTATCATGTTATCTGTTTACCTGTGCCAAGATGGGCCCCGAAGGCTTGGTTCTATGGGGTGACATTCTTGTTTCCTTGTATCATAATCTATTGCAGTAGGTATCTGGATTCCTTAATCTGCAACTGCCATCATTATTAGTCATTTCCTACAGTACATCTGCAATATGTTGTAATAGACAGAGTCTATCAGATAAATTCTAAACTGTATGACAACATCAGTTTAAATATTGCCTGCCTTAATCGAAGAAACCAGATATGAACTCAACACCAAACACCTGGTTTTTCTCTACGTGACCTTTGCAAGCTAATTAGCAATGTCTTCCTGGAAACCAGAGTGAATTTCCACCCGAGAGGTCGCCTTATTGCTTTGATTGTTCAAAGAAAGGAAACTTGAACACATCTCATACAAAAATGTGAGAAAGTAAATTTGCTCAACCAGGGAAGAAAGCCACAGAGAGCTAAAAGTGAAAGAGAATTTTTAAAAAAGAAAGACCAAATCCATATCTGTGATAAATGGTAAAAATGCCCAGATTGCTGCTTTTCATCTAAATTCATTTCTTTGAAACTCATGGCCATCTATGTTGGGGGTTTAGATTTATTTTGACCTTATCTTTTATTCAGGTCATATGTCACAATCCCCAAGTATATCAAACATGCTGAGGAAAGATTAAAAAGGAGAATTTTTACATTTCATGATTTTTAAGGTTAA
>NW_006381518.1:0-1877 GCF_000327345.1 Myotis davidii
CCTCTTGGTTCATAGGACAATGCTCAACCACTGCACCATGTCGGCCAGGCAAGGATTTTTTTCCCCCCAAAAGCTGCTCCTATACTTCCATGTAAATGACACTTGGCTGTGTTTTATCCTACACTTTTGGCCCTGATGAGAACTCATCAGGATGAAGGCTCTTTGTCTTCAAGAATATTCTTAAAGCTCATGTTGTCCTTTGTTCCTCTTAAGACTAGTTAGTTATTTACTTTAGGGACTAGAGAGGAACCAGTAATCAAAAATCTATTTTTTAAACACAAACACACTGATTTTTATTTTCACACCTGAATCACTGAGTAGAGTTCTCAAAATGATTCTGTTGGACAGAGGAGGCTTTTGAGAAGAAAGAACAGACCATAATTTGTCTCCACAGATGCTGTCCAGAGTATGCTTGGTTTAAAACATAAGCTCTTACGTACATTCCAAGATATTTATTTACTTTTATAATAATAAACTTATTTAACCAAAGCTGTTCATTCATGTCCTTCTGATCATTATTAATAGAAAATGTCAACTAAAAGTTGAAAGAGAGTATTAGTTTCCCTGGTCTTCACTTTGATGGATATTGTCAGCATTTATTTTATATATCAAAAACAGTCTGCATAGTTACCCACTACAACATGTTCAGAATACCTAGGGTCATTTTGCATACAACCTAGGTACTTGCTAAGTGTTCAATGTTTTAAATTGTTTTAACCTTAAATGTGACTGAATTATTAAAAAACCTAGAGATCAATTACAAAATATATATATTATTCGTACTTTTTATGAAAAAATGCATTTTATTAACAGACGTCATTTTACTGCATGGCTGAAGAGTCTCAGGTTTATTCACCCTCTGGGCAAGAATGATAGCAATTGTTTTAAAATCGCAACTCCAACAGTTCTAAGCAAGCACTTTTGGCGAAAGATTATTTTTTTACACAAGAATTTTGCCTTTGGGATCTTATTGTTTTCCTCACTATTTCAACCTTAAGCTAGCTAAATTGAGCCAGTTCTGAAAACCTTCACACAAAAATGTTCCACCTGAATTCCTCCCAAGCCTCTCTGGGAAAATTTGGTGGAGTTCTTTCCCTCCAAAAGAGCCTGGACACTTAACACTGAAGTGTAAAGAGGCACCAGCTTAATCAGCACATAAATAAATAATTACGCAAGAAATAGCTGTCTTCTTAAAATTTACCTGTTCAGTCCATTATGTTTTCTTCAGTCTAGACTTCTTTTGTATTCATAAAGCAATTTCTTTGTTAAAAAATGGCTTACAACTTCTGCGGCATTTGGTAGACCTGAGTGCCTGGAGTGGGAGCCTGCTCCACAGGAGCCCCGTTTCACTGTTATGAAATCTCTAGTTACAATCTCAGCATTGTCATAGTGACGGCACATTTTCTTTCAAAAGATCATTACAACTGCAAAGAAATCAGAGGAGAAGGAAAAGTTCTCCTTTGACATGCCATATTCTTGGTCTAGTAATCTGAATTCCGTGTATTGATAAGTTTGATATTTTTAATTGATTTACATAAACATAGTTTTAAACTTTATTTTCATTCAATTATGATATGTCATTGCACTAAGAACTGTAAGGAATGAAAGAAAAACATTTAGAATCCAAAACAAAGAGGGTAAAAACTATTGGTACATACACAGGGTGCTACTTTTAAATTACTTATTAAAGAGTACATATGTTTTATGTATTTCTCCAATTTTTTTAAAGTTGGTACAGGAAAAAGGAGAAGTTGGAATGTGATATTTTCCCTTTCAAATTCGGACTGCCTTACTTTCTCAATGTTCCAGGTCAATTCAACTAACGTTGATTGTGTGCCTCTATGTGCCAGGCACTGTGTGTGTGTGTGTGTGTGTGT
>NW_006381519.1:0-1878 GCF_000327345.1 Myotis davidii
GAAATTCGTGCAAGGGGCTCAGCCCCTGCAGCCCTGACTTCATCCGGATAACTTTCTGCTGTTCGGTCTAATTAGCATATTAACTTTTTATTATTTAGGATAAGTTCTATGAGGATGGAGACTCACACCTATGCCTACACCCATCAGGGACACAAACAGACACACCCATTAGCTCACCTTTTTTGTCCCAACACATCCAGCATTTCCTCTTATCTCTAAAAGTTCCAAATTCCAACACAGGGAGAACATGAGATCACAGGAGCTGTCACATCATCATGGAGCAGAGCCAATGAGGTCAGAGCCCTCTCGGAAACCAGCTCCGGAACCGTGAGGAATAAATGTCTGTTTTCAAGCCACCTGGTCTCTGGTATTTTACAGCGTCCCAAACAGACTAAGACACCACCACTTATCTCCTCTGTTAATGGGTCCTAGGAAACTCCCCATGAAGCCATAGCTGTGGGTTGATGGGGAGACAGTGAAGGTGTGAATAGTATTCTATTCTTAACTGAATCATTTGTGCGTGAGTGTTTGTAATTAATATTTATGTTTTATATCTTATTTGTGCTTATGCAAACAAGAAGGAAGGATAAAAGGAGCGGAGCAGGGAGAGAGGGAGAGAAGGGGGAAAATCTTGAAAAATATACCCCAGAAAATAAAATATGATCAGCCAGTTAAGCAAGTGGTTGTTTTCTGTATTCTAATTAGTAGTAGAAAACTGAGTTGCTCTTTGATATCAACTCTGAGAACAATGTTTCAGTTGCTCACTAAATCTCAACTTCCTAAGCTTTAGAATGGAATTCCTAGTGCCCGGATTGCAGAATTTCTGGTGAGTTTAGACCCAAAGAATATATAAAAACTAACATGTTTGAAACATAAAATAATTGCTTATTAACAATATTAAGAACATTCTTACCTAAAAATGTGTCATCTCAATATATTGTGTTCTATTGCTAGAACACAATTATGCCATGTATGTTTTTTCCAAACTGATAAGCTTAAAATGCCTAATGAACTTCATAGTACAATCCCTTTTGATCTCCTGGTTCTACAAACAAAAGATAAACTCTAAAACTGACACACTCCGAGGATCATAAAATGGGAATTACAAGGCTGAGTACTTGTCAGCATTTGGTTTCAGTTTTAGAAGTTCTGTCTACTTTTTGCACTTAGGCTATTTCATACATCTTCCTCTAGGCATTAGTCACCGTGTTTATAATTTTAGCAAGTCTAATATTTATGTGTTCAGTGAACACATAACAGAATTCAGGCACCCACACAGGAAAGGTTTTAAGAACTCTAGTAGCACTTTGATGTGGTTGTTTTAGCAAGAAAATGGACACAAAGGATGCTCTCCTGGAAATACCTTTGTGATGATACGGAATTTTTAAAATTCCAACTATACAATTGACAAAGTAGGCAGTTGTAGGTGGGTGAATGCATCAGGAAACAGCAACGGCATCATAATGCAGAAAGGATGCAGGTAGAATAGTTAAATAAAGAACATCTCCCTGAAGGTCCTGATTTGACCGAAAGGAAACAGACCTAAGGCAGCGAGTAGATCTGCCGCGTTATTGTTGCCATGCCACCACAATTATCTCTGCCTTTATGGTAACTGCCGGCTCCATTCTAAATCCCTATCTAGAACCTTTTAATCAAAAGCGGCAAATGCTTGGATTTGTGAGGTTTTAATAATGCCAAATCAAAAGACTGCATGTGAAAGGAGAACATCTGAGCTGGCAATACTTGGATTCCGTGTGCTCCAGGGAAAAGAAATATGTACTCATAGAAATGACACCGACAGAGAAAGCATTCATCTTGAAAGTGAAGGGTAGAAGTTCCTCTTGGATTTTCTGCTGTCCTGCTTGTTTTCCCTGCTCT